>NC_134500.1:12964004-13264004 GCF_040206685.1 Ascaphus truei
CTTCAGTGCAGGATTGCCACTTTATTTATTTGGGCAAGTTAGTAACAGTTACAGGAGCAGTTATGTAACTTGTTGCTTGGCTTAATAATAACTTTATTCATACAGGGCTTTTCTCCTAATGGAACTTTAAGTGCTTCACAATTACAGTACTGTGCATATTTTTTTTTTTTTTTTACAGACACAGTCCCTGCCCGCATGAGCTTACAATCTATGTTATTGGTGCCTGAGGCACAGGGAGATAAAGTGACGGACAGAAGGTCAGAAGGAGTCAACACCGGGGACTGAACTAAGTTCCTCAGCCGCTCTTTCGCCCTACATACAGTAGTATGTATTAAAATGTGTGTCTGTAAGTACCATTGTTTTCCGTTAGCAGGTCCTGCTTATAGGCTCAGGGTAGCAAAATGTTAAAAGAAATGTGTTTTCCCCTCACCTGCTTACTGCAGCTATATGGGAAACTGCCTCCCTATGTCTATGGACTCCTCCCATATTATGCGAGCGCACCACAAACGTGTCTAGTTTATGTGTCGAGATTTTAGGGGTTTCCTCTTTTCGGGTTGCGGAACAAAATGTTACATGCTATGAAAACATGACAAAGCTGCAGTCTTTGGAGAGCGTTCTTGAACTGTGGAGCTACAGTATCACACAGTACCACACAGTACCACACAGTATCACACAGTACCACACAGTATCACACAGTACCACACAGTATCACACACAGTATCCCGTGATTCAAAATTCTAACCTTGAAAGGGGGAAAAGGCAGCTTTCAGTTTTTAGTGCATTGCAAATAACACTTTTTTGATAACAGGGAAAAAGCAAATAACTTGAAGGTGGCAAAATGTTTAGAAGAGGTGGAAAGGCTAGCTAACAATTAATGTCAAACTCAAAGGAGAGAGGGAATATCATATATATTATACATATACACATATACACACACACCTCCTAAATGCATATAAATGTTTGTGTGCGTGTATGTTTTTTTTGTATTGCGCCAACTTATTCCGCAGCGCTGTACACTTAAATATAAACAGTCCTTGCACTGCAACTTCTTATCCGGGACAGATCCGCCCAGGGGTGATCAACTCCAGCCCTTATACTTTAAGAGATCTCCTCTTGAACTAAGGTTTTTTTTTATTTTTAAATCTGATGCAGTATTCAGGAGATATAAGCGTTTGAAATATGAAATGTATGAGAGCTTAAAATGAAGCTCTTTCCAGAGCCCATTGCACACTAAAGGTTACCATTGTAACCTCAGAAGCTAGAGATTAAGTTAAAGTAAAATGATGGGATTTATATCCATACCGAGGCATGTCGATGTGTGCCCATATGCACACACGTATCTCCGTGCAGCCACTGCTACCACACTCATTGTATATTAACACCTATGTGAATTTGTGTGGAACGCTCTATACACATCTGCATGGTAGTCGGAGTATTACATGCACAGGCTTTAGCATCATGCACACTCATACCGTACATAGCACACAAACACACTCATACAGTACATACCACGCACACATACAGTACATAGCACGCACACACATACTGTACACAGCACGCACACACATACTGTACACAGCACGCACACTCATACTGTACATAGCACGCACACTCATACTGTACACAGCACGCACACTCATACTGTACATAGCACGCACACTCATACTGTACATAGCACGCACACTCATACTGTACATAGCACGCACACTCATACAGTACATACCACGCACACATACAGTACATAGCACGCACACTCATACTGTACATACCACGCACACATACAGTACATACCACACACACACATACAGTACTTACCACGCACACTCCGACAGAACATACCACTTGTTCAGGCTAGTGGTGAATCCTGTATATTAGATGCACTCCTTTGAACAGCCAGACAGCTACCTCTCCGCCAGCGATTTTAGGCTTTCGTATTATTGATAAGATTTCACTGTATAAATGATACACTTTGCTATTGAGTGACTTTTTTTTTTAATACTCATTTTATTGATTTTACAATGTATCCAGCGAACATTCCTCATACAGGAATGAGTTCATAGGCAAAATGCTATGTACAACGCCGCACACACTGTCTGCGCTATACAAGAATAAAACAATTATTACATTGTTGTCAAACCTCGTAATAACAGAATAGATTCCCAAATCTGGGGGTCTAAAAATGGTCCCTAATTGGCTGCACTCATGAATATTACAGCAGCAGACCGATGTGGTCTAGGGATACAAATAGTCCCGCAGTGGGACTTCAGAATTGACAAATATACAGAACTAAGCTAACTGGGTATAGGACCGCTAAACATATGATCCCTAAAAAAAACAAAATTAAAATGTACGTTTATTACATCAAAAAGTAAGTGACTCCGGCTACTGACCTAATCACAAGTACATTGAATCAAAATCTGCCACGGGCACCCGGGCCCTTGCTCTCTCCTGGAGAGGAGCAGCCAGGGTAACTTCTCATCTGTGTCTACTTGAACTGTAATTTGTACCCATGAATCTTTATCTTTGTTATTTTACACCAAGGATGTGGCTTCACGGCATTTTGAGTAGGGGGTCAATATAGAATAAGGCCCTTCAACTGGTTCTCCAAAAGGGGCCAAATGTTTATGGCAATGTCATTTTAGCTACATTTAAGGACTTGCATGAATATATTCCAACATTCTGCAAGCATTTATAACATCTGTGCCATATATAGTTACGTTAGCTAAACTTACAAGCGAGTTTCAAAGAACAAAAACGGCACGTGGCTCCCTGAGCAACTAGTATGAAATTAGCAGCAGAGGGTCCAAGGGCCACCTAAGGCCAGTCATGGGCCGCCAGTTGTAGAGCCATGGAATCCTAGGGCCTAGGATATCCCTACTTCAGCACAGCTGGCTCAACAAGTGGTGGCTGAGCCACTAATTGAACCAGCTGTGCTGAAGTAGGGATATCCTGAAAACCTGGCCTGTCTGCGGCCCTCGAGGACTGGAGTGGTGCAGGCCTGGAATAGGGGCACATAAGATATTGCAAATTGGTGACAATCCCTAGCCAACAGCAGGCACTGTGCCAGCTCACTCCTCAAATCGAGAGAGACCTTGCTTTCCTCGTCTGCAGTTGGTCATCTTAACCTATTCCTACTGTTTTTGTAAATCTTCCAACATTCCTCTCGGGTGATATACGCTTCATGGCATGTAATGTATTATTGCTCCTGTGTATTCTGTGAAACACAACATGCAGGGATTAAGCTACCTACATACACACACAGTGTGTGCAAAAGCAGAGAGAGACGGCCAATACAAGTGAAACCTAGGATTGGGTTCCTACTGCTGCTGCAGCAGAGGGAGGGTTCAATTGGAAAGGAATCTCGTACGAAATGTGGTTCTTCTCATAGCTGTTATTTTATCTTTATTTGTACCGGAATCTTAGCTGTGCTTTGTGCCAAGCACGACGGTGGCAAAAGGGAGCAGAAAATGACGGGGGCAAAGACGATGTAGAAGGATTTTGGAGGGGGGGAAGGGGGAATTTTTTTTAGTATCTTGCCCCTGAGCACAATGTTCCTGCTGTTAAAAAAGAATAAATAATAATTCAATGTTAGAAAGGGCAAGATGAGATCTCTTGAAGTAGATGAAAAAAAAATACATTGTAAACAAAAATTGCGATGGGCGCGAACTGCTGATTTTAACAAAAAATTATTTCCAATACAGTTCAACCCCGTTATAACGCGATCCGTTACAACGCGAATCCGCTTATAGCTCCCAATTTTCGTATTTATGAATACTTTGCAACACAATTATTGGAATCTTAAATACTTTATAGTACAAAGCATACACTTGTACATTATTTCTAACGCGATCCGCTTATAACGCGATGCGATTCTTTGGACCCCAAGCACAGCGTTATAAGGGGGTTGAGCTGTTGTTATTAGCCAACGTTTCGGGTAATCGCTAAACCCCTTCCCATGTCACCCACACTGGCCATCTTTATTCTGCCTCAAATAAATGTATGGAGAAAGGCGGCTTGTACTTTTGAGTGGCCCAGTGAGTAAAGACACTGAAATAAAGCTATTATTATTATTATTATTTAGTAGTAGTAGTAACTTTTAAGGAAAAACATTGTTAAAGGTCTTTTGCTAGAGAGGCCTGCAACCCATTGGCAGGGAAGGGGTTAAAAATGGAAGGGGTTAATAAGTGATATTTGGCTTTGGCTACTGATGTACCAAGCTCCGGAAATGGGTCCGTGATTCTGCTACATCTGTATATTTACCTAAATCGCTTCATCAGATTACGAGACATTAGGACCATGACCTACTTCCACACACAGAGAAATATAAAGGCCAGAAGATTGGAAGTTCATCATAGGGTCACAATTCCTGGTTAGCTGGACAAATATCCCTTTTTAACCCCTTCCCTGACAATGGGTCAAAGGCCGTGCATTAGCTGTATAGTATCAGCCACGGAGCTACCCATATGCTTCATCAAAAAAAAAAAAAGGGTGCGTTTTACAATGGGCCTTAAAGGTGGAGAGAGAGGGTGCTAGTCCGATATTGAGGATAATGGCATTCCAGAGGTGTGGGGCAGCGAGTTAGGTTTTAGGCGGGCGAGGGCTACGGATACAAAGACATCCTTGAGCAGAACGCAGGAGTCGGAACGGTATATAGCGAGTAATTCGGGCTGAGAGATCAAGAGGGGCAAAAGAGTGCATAGCCTTAAATGTGAATTACAAGGTCATACTTCAATGAAATGTTTAATAGCGCCTTTTCTGTAACCTACCTCTATTATACTGCCTGTGATTTGTATAGAGAACGGAGGGTCACAGCCAGAATTGTACCATACACCGCTCGAGGGGTTTGTATCCGTCACCCATACCAGGGTGTGGGTAAAATTCAGATTACACATCCAGCAATTATTTATTTAATGTAATTACTGGTTGCAAGCTTTTAATTATACTGTGGTTGTAACACTTTAACAGTGCAATCACACATAGTCGGGACGTCTGAATGGAGACGTGCTTGTCAGTCAAGTGTTCTCCTTTCTCCTTATCCCCCCCACCCTGTCCTTATCGGAGATCCAATGAAGATGTGGGGAGGGGGGACTCTGGAGGTGCAAGCGCTCGCTGATCACACAGTGACATCACACAGAAGGGAGCAGCCAGAGGGAATCAACACCCCCCCCCCCCAAGTCTCACTTTATAATTGAAATGAAAAAAAAGTATAGGTTTTAGATTTGGGTAAAAAAAAAAAAAAAAGTATCAATTACCCAAATGAGACCCCTTAATCATGTCACTGGGATTAAGTCCCTTTCGTCCTAGTAGAGATTGTCCCTTTAAATGCTGGAGATATGAAAAATGCATTGCAATGAAGCTCTTGTTTTAAAAACTAAATGGAGTCTATATTTGCTTTGGCTGCGTCCCCGCTAGCGCTGAGCGGGCGACGGTTACTTACATATATAGATATATGTAAGTCCCCGCTCACGCTGTGCGCGCGCGCTCGTGCACACACGATGACCCGCGCTCGGCGCTTAGATAAACAAAAAAAAATTATACTTTCCCGCGCGCTCAACTACCCGCAATGGCCCCCTCCCCCGCGCGTACATGCAGGACACCTGGCGCTCATACTTGGAGCGCTCTCCAAGCATGAGCGCGCTCAGCGCCAGCGGGGACTCAGCCTAAGATAGTCATTATCGTGACGGCCCTCGACTTCAATGAACATTAGAGAGCACTAAAGTCTGCAGGCCTGCACCACACTCCAGTCCTCGAGGGCCGCAAACAGGCCAGGTTTTCAGGATATCCCTACTTCAGCACAGCTGGCTCAATTAGTGGCTCAGTATAATTGAGCCAGCTGTGCTGAAGTAGGGATATCCTGAAAACCTGCCCTGTTTGCGGCCCTCAAGGACTGGAGTTGTGCAGGCCTGGATTGTATGTTAATGACTGTACGGTACCTGGTGTATGGTCTGAGGAATTTATGCCTGCTCTTATGATCTGAACACACAGTAAGTTTATTTACAGTACATTCAAGGCTCCTGTGTGCTTCTTCCATTGCAAAAACTTTCATACTATTCTGGATCCAGCTTTGAGCCGCCGGGATCGACGGAAGGTGAGCACCAAGGAGGGAATCTTTCATTTACTTTATACAAACAGCGGTGTACAACTATTCCTATATTTTGTACTATTGTCTAATTACAGTTTTACAGCTCAAACGGCTGGGAATATTAGCAACAAATCACAAACATCAGCAAAGTGTTGCAAATATCTTGCACTGCTTGGGAGGCGAGCTAAACCTGCTATAGAAATCACTGGATGCTTTAAAATGAATTAAACATGGCATTTAGATTGTTTCAAAAGTCATTAATACCAAATACTACAGAACTGATTTATTTAAAAAAAAAAATAAGATTTCACATGTTTTGCTGCTTGAAGCTGGTTTCCAGTTGTACAGTGGGAGACAGACGATCAGTGGTTTGTAAACCAGCGCTTGTGCTACTCACAGCTGACTGTCAGCTTTGCAGCAGAAATGCCTCTGATTTCACACAGCACTTTGGCCTATGGTCCAATATACAGTATACACTAAGCCCCATTATATCAGGGCAAACAGCGTGACATTGCCTCAGGCAGGGGATGGGGTGAGAAACCCTTCTAGGAGGGGGCCCATTGACGTATACCTCCAACTGGGTTAACCTATATTCCAGACGGGGGGATACATGTGAACACACGAGATGCCAAGGAAAAATGAGGGAGAGAGGACAGAGAATGAATCCTTTTAACTAGGTGCACTCCTGGTTATAATCCTCTAATGAAGGAAGTCACACCCAAGTATACAAAGGTGTATATATTAGTAAATGTGAAACACCAGACAAGACGTATCCACATAGATAATGATACATATTCATTCTACAGCATCAGTGAAAGGTACTAGTTACAGTGATTAAAAGGGGGGTGTTTTCATAAACGAACAAATGAAATAAAATAATAAAATAGTGAGGGTTACTGGTATAGGCTGTTATTAGTTAGAATACGGTATCAGACTGATAAGTGGTCACTGAACTTATGTAGTCCCTACTGAACCTTAGGGCTGTTATATAGAGGGCACGCTTGCTGCGCCGTGCGCGCACGGGGCACTTATAGTTGGCTGTGGTTAGTCAGCCTTCCTATAATAGGACCGCGCCCCAGCGAGTGTGGAACTGGCCGACAGGGGAGTAGATGGGGAAACTAAAGATTTTGCGCCGCTACCGCCGCTGAAATGTGTGTGTGTGTGTATGTATGTGTGTGTGTGTGTATGTATGTATGTGTGTATGTATGTGTGTGTGTGTGTGTGTATGTATGTATGTGTGTGTGTATGTATGTATGTGTGTGTGTGTGTGTATGTATGTGTGTATGTATGTATGTATGTATGTATGTGTGTGTATGTGTGTATGTATGTATGTGTGTGTATGTATGTATGTATGTGTGTGTGTACAATGTTAATAAATAATTTATTTACTAACGTATTTATTATAAACGTATTTAACACACACACACACACAGTACCTCACAGCATACACACAAACAGTGTGCGGCACAGGCACACGGCCGCACACGCTATGTTACGGGCCTTAGAGTGAAGGGAGTGGTTACCAATTAGGTATTCTGACAACGTCAGGTATATGCAAAAATAGAGAACCTTCCGCAATGTACCTTCCCTTCAAATATAGCCTTATTGGTTCACCAAAAAAAAGTACAGACGGTGTCCCAGACGCACATATGAGTGCGGCTGTATGATTAGCAACCCCAGCCTATATCTAGCTGAATGTACGGAGGGGAAGTTACAAGTTCAGAAGCCTAGCTTGATGTAAACTGCTTAGCAGCAAGTATCTACAATTGCATATGAAATATAAATAAGCATGAATGCTCGTCATAGATGGCTCCTCACGACCTAAGCTCATAATGTCACTCCGCTAGGTACATGTGAACGAATGAACGCCTCAGAGGTCTAAATGTGTTGTAAGAAATAGTTAATAACTGGATGTGGTGCCGAGTGGCCAGAGGCACAATACCAGCATGACTTTGACCGTCCGATGTCCTGGGGCAGGTCTCCTAGAGATGGTACAGCAAGCGCTTGTGCGCATCTCTGCCGCCTACAGAAACCCACGGACACCGCCGCAATGTAAGATCAGACGAAGGGAATACCAACCCATATACAACGGTTGGCTTTGCAAAGCCGGATACAAGAGAGAGAAGGTGTCCTGCAGGTACGCTAACAATTCTCCACTGGTAATACCGGACCCTCAACTTGCTTCCGATGCGACGCGTGACGTAATGACGCTGCCCTACCATCGCTTCACCATCACAGCGAATATATCTTGGAAAGTTGTGTCTGTTCCCAATGCATTTGGACATCTCTTAAGATATCGTAGCCACATTTTGCATGATGGTTCCAGAGATCAAAGAGCAAGTTTTTGTTTGTTTGGATACAATTCACATATTACATCACATATGTCATCACAAATAACATCAGCAATGACCTAACTGATGACATCACCCCATGACACAACACTCAAGCTACCACTTAACCTTGGTCACTCTGAAAATCCAATTTGCAGCATAAGCAAAAAAAACAGGAGCAGCCAAAGTTCCTCAAGAGCACGAGATCATTGTTTGGGACGAACGTACAATGTCCCAAAAACACGCAGCATTAGAGGCTCTCGATCGAACACTTCATGCCCTCAGAGGCAATTAACCTATTAGAGGTGGAGTTGTTATTGTTGTTGTTTTAGCTGGGGATTCCCATTAAGAAACGAAAAAATTAAATAATTACATTTATAAATCTCAGGTTTTTTTGGGAACGCCTGGTACTTTTAGCGTGTGCGTGTGTGTCCACACATCCGCACATTTTAAAGGTATGATGGGTGAAAAAGGTGACAACAAAACCTCCACAGTTAGCATATAGCCAATAAAGAATATCACTTGTGAGCACATTCATATATCTTAGACAGGTCTGCAAACCTGCCTTTCAACCTCGGGGTCCACAGAATGAGACCGCGTTATAAAATTTAGCCGTGCGAGGACTTGCCGGCATCTGCAGCTCTCTCTGATTATCAGGCTGAGTCTGACACACACACTTTTTTTATTTATTTTTTTAAAACATTCAATGCTTTATTGCTAATGGACACATAATTTACAAATTCTCCACCTGCAAGCCACGGGGTTCGATTTCTGCATGTGTATTATATAAAATGTATTCATGTTCAATTTCCACATGGTGTGTCCGCGTGTGTGTGTGTGTGTGTCCGTTAGCAATAAAGTATTCAATGTTTAAAAAAAAAAATGGAGATGTTTTTAAATTGGGAGCCACGCTCAAACCGTGTTATATGCGGATTTGCGTTGTAGCGGATCGCGCTATAACGGGGTTGAGCTGTGTGTATATATATATATATATATATATATATATATATATATATATATACATACATACATACATACATACAGCTCAACCCCGTTATAGTGAATCCTGGCGTAAAAGTCAACAAAAAAGATATTACATTGTTTTTATGGCATTTCAATAGGTCATGGCCTGGGAAATGTCTGTCCCACATTACTCCAGGTCTACTATGCTAATAATTTATAAATAAAAAAAATCTATTCTTATATTGTGTATACAATGTATTCTGCACAATACATAGAATTTTGCTCGCAAAATAATTCCGTGCTCCAAAGATCTAAGTCTTGTGCAGAAAGATAAAGTGACTTGCCTAAGGTCACAAGGAGAGCGCCAGCTGACCTTGGGATTCAAACAGATTAATCTGCTTCAGGGGCAGTGCTCTGAGCACTGAGCTTCTCCATCCTGTTCAAGTCTGACTGTCATAAACAAAAGGATAGCCTGTCCTTATACTGGAGGTACTGTATTCCATCATGTATGTGTGTCACATGTATTTATGGATCACCAAGGTAGAAAGTGCATTATAGAAATAGTATACAATACATTCAAAACTTGGGGAAATTATACTAATGGGGATAAGTACATGAAATACAAAAATAAACATGGAGAGGAATCCCTGCCTCAAAGTAGTCTATTACATGGGGACCTCTGGTGTTTTGTCTCTTCTTTAGGGAGAATTTTCATTAGGCCTGGGACATAGTGCCCAAAACAGTGCGGAGGCGCGCTGAGGCTCAGGGAAAGCGTTGCTTTCCCTGGCCTTACACAGCGCGCCGTCCGTGGGCATGTCGGGGGCGGGTCTGGGGGCGGGCCAGTGACGTCACGGAGCTGGTTCGCTCCCATTGGGCGAACCGCTCACGTGACCGGCCCTGCGCTCCGGCGAGCGCCAAATTTCAAAACTTCGTCAGACACACGCTTCCCCAAGCGTGCGGACGCGTGCGCGAGCCCCTGCTAAAGCCGCTCTCATTGGGGCTGCAGGGGCTCAGTGCCGAGCAGCAGCATGCCTCAGCACGTTGCGCTGACCATGCCAGGGGCCTTAGATCACTGCAAGCACATAGTAATTGTCACTATGTTGCCTCCTTTTTTCTGTTTTATGACGTGATCCTGAACACAAATGACATGTGAAAAGAAATCACAATTGTAATCTGATTAAATAAATATTTTCGTTTAGTGAGAAAGTGGCTAGACTATACAACAGTGTATGTGTGTGTATATATTATACAGGGCCCGACAAGTGGGCAAAAACCCACTCGCCCGCCCCCCCCCAAACACTCCCTCACCCCCCCTTACGATACTTACCTGCGGTGGGGTGCGACAGCGTGGTGCGGCCTTCTCTGTCTTCTCCCCTGCAAATTCATCTTTGCCCCCTGCAGCTGCAGTTAAAACGGCCGCGCGGCGTCAAATGACTCAGCGTTGCCATGGCAATTGGACGCGGTGATGTCATGCAGCGTCGCGTAACGTGGCTCCGCATGACGTCACGACTTCACGTAGCGTCGCGTTGCCGGCGTCATTTGGCGCCGCGCAGCCATTTTAACTGGAGCTGCAGGTAGAAAAGATGAATTTCCAGGAGACCGGGGGACGCCGCCGCAGGTAAGCAGTCGACAGCAGCCAAAATGCACACGCCTGTGACGACCGGGCGAGTGCATTTGTTGACCCCAGTGTATATATAAGGATGTCTGCACATCTCTCTGTGATAGGCTGAACAGGCCTGCCACTCACCCAGAGGCAGCCAGTGACGCTGCACACCCCTCCCCCTATGTAATAGTGTGAGCTCCCTGTCACTCAACTAGGAACAGCCAATGTAATGAGACTACACATTGATTCTGTCACATATGAAGTGTCTACAGAGTTCAAATTAGAGTTGAACTTGGCTTTCTAAATGTTCTGACAATTTTTTGATTGAATTATCCCAATACCCTGCACTCATGGCTACTGTCCCGCACTCAGTAACTCATACCAACCATTGTGGCCAAGCACTGCCATCTACTGCACTTATTCCTTCACCTGCTGTCTCTGTAAGTCATCCAACATACCACTTAGATTGTAAGGAGGGTGGAGAGACAGCAAGGAGGGGAGGACACAGTGAGAGAGAGACAGCAAGGAGAAGAGACAGATGAGATAACTAGGAGAGGTGGGAGTGTAGTGTATAGAAAGAGGAGTACACCCAAAAATGCAGGGAGTGCAAAGAGGAGAGAGAGTGCAAAGAAGAGCAGGGGATGATGGAGGAGAGAGTAAGTGGGGAAGAGGAGACAAGAGACAGCAAGGCATTACAGGGACTGGTGAAAACAAAGAGTCGTGTTTAATTAGTACCCTTTCTGATCTCCTAGATTGGAATATGTGACACCGGGTACAGCTACCTATAAGAACAGTAAATGAAGAATAAGTCTATCTAAAAAGATCAGCACTGCATTTTGTTAATCATTACATCACAAGCCAAAATGGTTCACACCAAAAAAAAAAAATCTACATTGCTTCTCTTCCTTTTATTTCGGTTTTCCGTTTGGATCTAGGCTCTGTAGTGGAGGGGGGAAACATATTTTTGAAATGACTTTTGTACACCACTTCGGTTCTAAGTCCAGTAATTTGTTTCCTGATAGTCCAAAGCACTTCTTATTAAAAGGAAACTACTATCAGAGTTAAAGATAGAAAGCTATGGCAAATATGTCACTTCAAAAATACATTGTCTTCCCAAGGCAAGTAAAACAGGGCCTCACAAACTTTCCACTGCATCCCCATTGGGAGTCAAAAGGTCAGTGCTAACTCCAAGTTCCAAACAATGGGAAGTCTAGAAAATCATTCCCTATCATTCGTCCAGAGATTCTGTTTTTTTTTTTTTTGTGTTGTATGGACTGAGCAAGGAAATTGTGAGATCTGAGAGGAACAGAGAGTTCAACCTTACTCCTGTTCCTCTTCCAAAATACGAGGTGATATAAATAACATTTTTGGACTGCTTTTTATATCAAGTCTTAAGACACTTTATTTCAAAGGGTGTCCCTCCCCCTCCTAACCCACGGGCGCATAATAATTTACAATTTCGTGCAATTGTTCTTTGTATTCATAATATGGACACTGGCTTATTTCCACATTTTTATTTAAAGCATATCTCCAAACTCAATAACAAGTTGTTGGACAGCTGGAGGCTCATCTTGACGGACCTTCAAAACTGTTGAAACATCAGTCCCATCATTTGTTTTTTTTGTTTTTTTTTATTCCCTCTAGCTTTCTTTTGATATTTTTAATTGGGACCACCATCACTAAAAGGTAAAGAAATAATATAAATTACTATTAGAAGAGGTCAATCAAATGGTGACCCATGGGTCTTTTCTGGAAGCAGAATATGTATGCATGTACATCTTTATTTATGTAGCGCCAAAAGTGTTCTGAGCGTTTCACAAAGATAATACAGGACAGGGAATTATAATAATTATAATAATACAGTAAGCGCAGCAAAATCAGACAGGAAAGAAAATCCCTGCCCCGGAGAGCTTACAATCTAAGTGGTATGATGGGAGACTTACAGAGACAGCAGGTGAGGGAATAAGTGCAGTAGATGGCAGTGCTTGGCCACAATGGTTGGTACTGTAGGGGTGACTGTGGGTGTGGGACAGTAGCCAGCAGTGCAAGCTATTGGGATGAGTTTTTATGTTGTCTAGTGGAAATTGTGTTGCACAAACGACACGTGGCCATCCCTCCCATCCTGCGCGCTACGGTGTGCGAACCCTGAACAAAATACGTCCCTTTATGGGGCAGGCCCCAGTCACCGCGTGTGCGCGCTTACAAGGCTCGATGACACGCCCTCATGTATAGAAGACAAGAAATGTGTCTTTCCTAGTTGCGACGGCATCACATGGTTGACTGGCAACCAATGAGTGCACAGATAGTTTTGACCAATGAGAAGCTTTGTGCTGTGTATGTGACACCATCACTGTTTTCCTTGCTGCAAGCAAGACGATCTCTGCCAGCCTAGGGACATTTTTCCTTACATTGACCTCTTTCCAACTTTCCAAACAGCAAGGCTAAGGGATCTTCTATTGTAGTTACCCCAATAACTTCTTGCATTTACTGCAGAACTTTATCCCAAAAATCAGAAATAACCAGACAATCCCACAAACAGTGTGTTAAATCTGCTCTTTCCAGGGAGCACTTGGAGCACTTATTTTTTTAATTTCTTTATCCCCTTATAATTTATATCAAAAGCATAATAGGCCCTATGCAGTATTTTATATTGAATCTCTCTCCACTCCTCAGAAGTTATAATTTTCCTAACTCGAGTTAACCCTTCGAGTAACAGATCAACTCCTTCAATTCCTGGGAAATCTTTTCCCCATCTAGTGAACATTTTTCTGAGATCCTTCCCATACTCCTTGTCCCTGATCCAATCATATAAATCTGAGAGAATATTTGGTACCATTAGCATCCTTAAAAATGGTATCCAAAACATCTATTCCCAATAGGTCTGATTTATAGCTTTCCATACTCTTGCAATACTGCATTAGTTTTATATAAGGGAAGTGATGTGTTCGAGGCAGTCCCATTTGTTTCTTTCAGTTCTTGGAACGTCAAGAACCTACCCACCTTAAGACACACTTGCTTAAAGAAGCATATGAGTAGCACCGTGGCTAATACTATACACGATACATAACGCTTGGCCCCCTACAGACGCACTTACCTGAATGCCCTCCTACTGTCTCTGTACGTTCTCCCCACCAATTAGATTGTGAGCTATCGGAGCAGGGACTCCTTTTCTACAAATGTTACTTTTATGTCTGAAGCACTTATTGCCATGATCTGTTATTTGTACTATTTGTTATTTATATGATTGTCACGTG
This sequence comes from Ascaphus truei, assembly GCF_040206685.1. Classification (NCBI taxonomy): domain Eukaryota; kingdom Metazoa; phylum Chordata; class Amphibia; order Anura; family Ascaphidae; genus Ascaphus; species Ascaphus truei. Next base: position 12,978,237 of record NC_134500.1, read on the forward strand.
TATTACTGCTGTGAAGCGCTATGTACAATAATGGCGCTATATAAATAAAAACATACATACATACATACATACATAGTTCACATCTACCAACTGGCCCAGAGTTCTAATCATCAATATACTACAAGTACAAATATAAGATAAGTATCTGTCGTCTACATTTAGCACAGGTTAAACTTTATGGACATATATGTCTTTTTTCAAATCTCATCTACTACGTAACTATCATTAGCCAAAGATATAAAGGGGAATAACAATAATTACTAGATAAGAATTACAGAGAACCAGGAGAAAATAAAGTATCCTATAGAGGAAACCAGTAAATACAACTTGCACTTGTAGGGGCGAATGTCTAAGGAAAAGGAAGCCAATTTCACTAAAATCATCATAATTGGATTTTGATTTATTTTAATTTTTGCCTGTGTGGTTGCTGGTGTAAATCAGAATAGTTTAACCCCTAAATGGGCCCTTTGACCCAGTCATGGAGTCTCAACATTAACACTGACAGCCGTTTAATAATGGCTTTTGGGGGGTAAACAGACTTTGTGACCCAACTTCACTAAACTTGTATGACCCGTTTTGCAAATGTTTCTAATCTCAGCCGTCTACGCCCTGCCCGATTTTACATGGAAGAATGTGTGCTTGTCAGACAGTTTGAGTAACATTAGTTGTGCAAATGTCAATGTATTTGTCATCCTTAATTCTCAAGCTGTTTTACAGCAAATAAAAATATCACTGGTGAGCCCATTCACATGTCTCAGACAGGTCTGCAAACCTGTTTTTCACAATTGGCTCTTGGCACACAGCACTGCAGCCAGGGATGCTGGGAAATGACATGCAAATGAGCACACAAGCTATTTCACAACTCTGAAAATATGACTAGCATGGCTTTTCAGCACTTTTAGAATACCCGTAATTGGATTTAGCAAATATTCATTGTATCAGAAAATGTGTAACGCCTCTTACTGTATATCCGTGTGTGTGTGTGTGTGTGTGTGTGTGTGTGTGTGTGTGTGTGTTATGGTGAGGCCTGAGCCCGCATCCACTTACTACCTCATCATACCCACCAGACTAGACTTGGGTATATATTAACTGGGGCTTTATGGCCCGTGGGCAACCTTTACCCGAGAGTCTTCTCACCCTTAGAGATTCCACCTGTCAACGCAACACACACAAATATATATATATATATAGGGCGTGGATTATCTGTCATTGGAGTAACACAGGAACGCTTGGTAGCTGTTACGCTACATGTTTTATGTGGAAGACTATTTTTTTTGGCAAAACAGTACAGCTACGATCAGAGGAACGGAACTCTCACGAGACTGGGTGAGGTACCGGATGAACGCAGAGGACGGGAGATGCCGGTGTTAGAGAGGAATTCCATCTGAAGCCTCGACTGTCTACAACAGAGTACACCAGAAGACCTTTTGAGACCCCAAGAGTACCGTGAGTACTGAGAGTACATTAGGTACAGTGAGAGACCCAAGCAGGGCTCACTTAAAACGGGGATTATATCCGGTCTTAGGAAACTGTGGGCACTGTAAGCAGTGCAGGTGCAGAGTGTGACGTAGAGCTCACGGCTACTTGAACTGTGTGTATACAACGCCTCATACTTGGATAACAACATAGGTGCATCGTTAGAGACTGTCAGAAGACCAGCTGAATATTATTAGCCCTTATGAGTGTGAGATACTCTGAATTCTCAACCGTTTTATGAGAAGTCACAAAGTGTGAGTTTTTTACTTACCGTTATTGTATTATTCTTTTTATTAAAACTGTTACACTATTTGTATGTTTCTTACCTTCCTTTTTATATGCAACGCTACGTACGAGATATTCCAGATTCCAGATTATCTATACTGTTCCAGATCCCAGAGTGGATACAAGGCTCGAATTAATTCAAACGCTGTGAGTGCATATCGTACCATTTAGGGGTTAAATTGTCAAAACATACTACCCTATGTTTCTCTTTCTTGTCTCCACTTGCGCCTAGGTCAATCTTTTGGAATATATATATATATATTGTGACAGAGTCACTGACTCAGTAGGCTGGAACAGTGAATGGAGAGATGCTGCAGCCAGTTCACAGAGTGTTAATCTCCTCAGACAGAGAAAGCACAGCTGAGGACTGATTAAACAGGGGCTGAACTCATCAGTGAAACAAGTGCTTTAAAAAGCAGGAAGTTGCTCACACAAGTTGAGCTTGTTTTTCCACGTGAGGGTGGAGAGACTTCTCCCGGCTGGGAAGCCGTAGCTGTTGCTCTGGTCCCCCAGTCCTGCGAGGAGCTATGCTGCTGGGACCAGCTGGGACCCCAACCCAGGATAAAGATAAAGATTGCTGCGAGGCTGGACACAGCCTGCTCCACGGAACCGTGTTCCTGTTTGCTGTTGGAGCTACAAAACAGATAAGACTTTATTCTTATACTTATTGGTTATCCTTTGTGTAGCATATGTTTTGGTCATAACCAGATTAGCTGGCTGCCCAGTTAGTAAGGGCTCAAGAAGTGAGTTAGTTTCCCTAACGGGAATAGGCTTTAATTTCGAGAAAGTAGTTTTTAAAGGGACAGTGAACCCGTACTTTATTTTGGTTGTGGCTAATAAACCACTATAGTTGAACGTTTCTCCTCGTGTCTAGCGTCTTACTGACCCTGCCGCGAGGCTGTCCTGCCACAATATATATATATATATATATATATATATATATATATACACATACACACACACACACACATCACAACCCTGAGGAAGGTCTCTCTCTGTGGACCGAAACGTTGGTTGTAGTGACTTGCTAATACATATTTTTTTGGATCTCTACATCAGTGTGCTGTCTCTTCATTATTGGATCTTGATCTGGTAATTATATAATTACCAAATCAAGATCCAATGCCTATGTATGTATGTGATGATATATATCATATACATACATGCATGCATAGACAAGAAAACGTTTTTGAACCCCTTAAGATTTTCACATATTTCAAATCTAAAATGTTATTAGATTTTTATCGAAGTCCTAATGAGAGATAAAGATAACTTGATCAAACAAATTACACAAAAACATGTTTTCACAACAAACTTTTTCAACATTTATTTATCCACAAATGATTCAACATTCAATATCCATGTGTGAAAAATTATGTGAAACTTTAGATTCAGTACCTGGTAGATTCAGATTCAATACCTGGTGGCGCCCCCTTAAACAGCAATGACTGTAACTGCTGGTCAGTCTCTTACATCGGTTTTGAGGAATTTTGGCCCATTCCTCCTTCAACTCAGTGGCATTTGAGGGCTTCCTTGCATGGACAGCTCCTTTCAGGTACTGCCACGACATTTCAATGGTGTATAGGCCCGGATGTTGACTTGGCCATTCTAAAATGCAGAATTTCTTCTTCTGTAGCCATTCGTTTGTAGATCTGCTTGTATTTGTAAGACCATTGCCTTGCTGCATGACCCACTTTCACTTCAGCTCACAGGCAGATGGCCTGACCGTCTCCTCTAGAATCGTCTGATTCGGAAGTGCAGAATTGATGGTTGTGTCAATGATGGCAAGTCGCCCAGTCCTGAGACAACCACAAACCATCACACTCCCACCACCATGCTTGACGGTTAAGATGAGGTTCTTCTGTTCGAACGCAGCGTTTAGTTTTTGTCAAACATAACGTTTCTTATTGAGGCCAAAAATATCTACCTTTGACTCATCTGTCCAAAGAACATTGTTCCAGAAGTCTTGTTGATCATTTGTGTGCTCTTTGGCAATCTTCAGAAGGGCAACAATATTCTTTTTAGAGAGCAGTGGTTTTCTCCTGGCTATCCTTCCATGAACACCATCCTGTTCAGTCTTGTTCTGATAGTTGAGTCATGAACACTCACATTAGCCAAGGCGAGAGTGGCCTGCAGATCCTTGGATGTTACTCCCTGGCTGATTTGCCGGTTTGTTCTTGGAGAGATTTTGGCAGGATCCTAGGTAGTGAGTGACTGTGGTCTTGAACTTTCTCTATTTGTAGACATCTGTCTGACAGTGGATTGGTGGAGCCCCAAATCCTTAGACATTGTTTTGTAACCCTTTCTTCTAGACTGATGACCATGGATAACTGCTTTTGGTCGTGGCATGACGTGTTTCCACACACCTATATGGTGAAGACCAAACTCACAAAGTTTCTGATCTTTTTAAAGGGTGGGACCTCCCAAACTCACCTCTGAAGATCTACCTAATTATTTATACCACCTGATTCTAATTAACCCCTTTAAATAAGCTGAAAACCAACGTTTCCCTTACTCTTCATTACTCATTGTTTCTCTAATTCATACGTCATTTTGTTTCAAAAGACATGGAATTGGTTCATATAAACGCTATTGGTTATTTGAGAAAAGATTGGTTTTCATTCAAGAAGGTTATTATGGAAAAACTATGGCATTTCCGTCATTATCATTAGGATCACAAACTTTTTCTCGCCACTGTACATGCCGTACGTACATAACACTGTAAATAATCAGTCGGCGCCATTGTCTCCAAAATAGTCCCAGCGTCACATGTAGCAGCCTAATAAGCCAATATAAATGCCGGTACAGCACTTGAGCTCTTCTTCTTTGATGGCGGATATTTGCGTTGCAGGCCTGATCTGAGTGAGATAGTTTTGCGGTGCATGTATACCACACAAAAGATACTCTATGTTGCAGAAACGGGTCTCTCGGCAGTCTGTTATCCAGTCGCGCATTAAACAGCACAAGTACCCGGATGTGCCCATTCTGTTGACTGGCTCCCATCACAACCAATTTATCTCCTTCCCTGACGCTCACTTTCTCTCTCCTTGGCTAGCAGTCTTCTCCAAACCTCCTCCTCAAGCAGTCTCTATTATGCCCCTCTCACTGTCACCTGAGCGGTCTCTCTGTGACAGGCCTTTCAAGACCTGTCACTATCTATCTCTCCAAGACAGTTGCTCTAAAGAATTCAATCCGTTTTTTTTTCTTCTTCTTATCCAATTTCATATCTCCTGTCATGTGTTGCCAGGCAGATCAGGGACAGTGTCGCTTATACCTTTTTCGCACCATGTGATAGGTGGAGCAGATTAATTCTGTATTGTCCACAGTATACATATATTTGTAGCAGGGGTGCTACATATGTTATGCCCCCTCTCATATTAAACACTTTGTTGCATCAAATACACATGTATCCACACACAACAATATGCTGTTTATTGCTGCCTTGTCCATAACTCTCCCTATTGCTCCCATGGAAGCAATGCTTGGAAACTAGCAATTATTAAACCACAATAACATGAAATATAGTAACATATTGCCAGGTTTTAGAATATAAAGGATAAAAGGCCACGGAGTCCGAGTTAAGACACACAGCACAGGACAAGCAGGGGTGATTGGGAAGAATGCACATGTCAACGCTAAATATTTATTAATGTCCCTTTCAGCAATGTTCGTGAAATACGTCTAGATAATTTATTATGCTGATCTAACCCCACAGTCGTAAAATGTCTAGTGCTTACAAAAATAGCTGAATGTTGTACCTTGTTTATACTGCCTTCAACTATATATAGACAATATACTATATATCTCTTAACCCGTCCTGACCAGTGGCGGATTTCCCATAAGGCCCAAGCGGCAAAATGTGGGGGCGGAGAAAATGTCGCCATCAATGAGGCGGCTGCCACATGTGAGTGTCCTGACACTGACATACAGGCATACCCCGCATTAATGTACGCAATGGGCCCAGAGCATGTATGTAAAGTGAGAATGTACTTAAAGTGAAGCACTACCTTTTTTCCACTTATCGATGCATGTTCTGTACTGCAATTGTCCTATACGTGCATAACTGATGTAAATAACGCATTTGTAACAGGCTCTATAGTCTCCCCGCTTGCGCACAGCTTCGGTACAGGTAGGGAGCCGGTTTTGCTGTTCAGGACGTGCTGATAGGCGCATGCGCGAGCTGCTGTTTGCCGATTGGGCGATATGTCCTTACTCGTGAGTGTACTTAAAGTGAGTGTCCTTAAATCGGGGTATGCCTGTATTTGGTCAGTGCAGAGACTGAAATGGCTAAATCGTCATTATTAATATTAATGTTGAATGCAAAGTGCTTGGAACATAACTACTGTCTGTCCCTTGCCTAACATTCCCGCAGATTGTAGTCTTGTGCACATACAAACTGCTACTGAAAAGGGGTTATGATCAGAATAATAAAGCAGTCTTTAAAAAGCAGCAATCGGCGCTGATCGCAATGTTTTTTTCTTTACTTTCACAAATTTTATTCTTGCCTTTCCCAAAGCATTTTTTTTTTTTTTTTTAAATTTGATGCTCCGTTCAGGAGATATAAGCGGTTGAATTATTAAGTGTCTGGGAGGTTAAAATGAAGCTCTCCCCAGTGCCTATTGCATTGTAAAGGTTACCATGGGGGCAAGAAGCTAGAGATTAAGAGAACCATGGTTTGTTTGTTTTTAAAGGGGAAGGTTACGAGCATTGAAGGAGTTAAACTCATATAAGCTTCTTGGGGGGTGTAACAGGGGACTTATCCCTGTTCAGTAATGTGCCTTTAATCTAGCAGTGTAGTAGTTAATTACTAAACACCACCTGCTTGATTAGATTGTTTACAAAAAGCCTGCCTTTGAGACAGGAAGTGACTCCTTAGCTCTGACTGAGAACTGACCTTTGGAGCTGACCGGTCTTGAGCTCTGCACAGCAGAGCTGATTTCAAGACACAGGGAAAACTACTACACCTGAAGCTGAACCAGGAAGTGAGAAGATTTTCCCTCCAAGAAACAGATAAGACTTTTATTCTTAAGAGACTGCTTATATCTGCTTATTTTCATGCTATATGTTTTGGGGCTGCGAGACATGCTTAACTAATGGAGATGTGAACTAATTGCATAGGATTTCACTACAAATACTCCCAAGTGAATGGAAGCTTTGTTCCCCCCCTGTGTTTGGATAATTTCCTGATGAAAAGGAACAGGCACAATAAAGCCTATTATAATTATAAAGCCTCCTAATTGTGTACCTCTGTGAACGTCCGTCTACAGGGGGATTGCTGCTTTAAAGTATTATTCGCATGGTGTTCAAAATGTTGGACAGCATCCCTACCTTGGTTTCATTCCACTTTACCAATGGTTTAATGCAGGGGTGCTCAACTCCAGTCCTTCCCCTCCCACCCCCAACAGGTCAGGTTTTCAGGATATCCCTGCTTCAGCACAGGTGGCTCAATCAGAGGCTCAGTCTAAGACTGAGCAGGGACTGATTGAGACACCGGTGCTGAAGCAGCGACTGATTGCGCCACCTGTGCTGAAACTAGGATATCCTGAAAACCTGACCTGTTGGGGAGTGAGTGGGCGGGGGGGGCTGGAGGACTGGAGTCGAGCACCCCTAGTTTAATTAAACATTTTTCCCCGTTTTTCTTTTCTGTGCCCACTCGTACTTGGATTACTAAATCCTCTCCTTAAATATTAACTATAGTACATTGCACATTCCCAAATCCAGTGCCTATCCTCTGTACTATTTTGTTTCGTTCAAACTGAAGAAGACCGATGTTGGGTGAAAATGTGGGGATCACGTGACACTTAAAATTGTGGTATTGACAGTAGACATGCACTAAAGACTCTAAAAGAAGATATTCCCAGTATTTCACTTTAATTTTCTCACATCCTCTGCATTTTTCCTTCACCTTAGGCATTTGTGCAAGTTGCTGTTGGGACGATGTATCAGGGCAATTTTGGTGCAAAACCGGGGCATTGTCACCCTGCCCATATCTAAAGCATTTTGCTCAAATTAGACCATGTCTAATTTGAGTCAGTAGGAGAAGTTGGGGAGGAGTTACATGGGGCACAGATTATAATGAGATGTATCAAATTCTGTGTCTGTGCCCCAGCTTGCACCTTGTGGAGAGTCAGTAGGAGGAGTTGGGGGGAGTTACATGGGGCACAGATTATAATGAGATGTATCAAATTCTGTGTCTCTGCCCCAGCTTGCACCTTGGGGAGAGTCAGTAAGAGGAGTTGGGGAGGAGTTACATGGTGCACAGATTATAATGAGATGTATCACATTTTGTGTCTCTGCTCCAGCTTGCACCTTGGGGAGAGTCAGCAGGAGAAGTTGCGAGGAATTACATGGTGCACAGATTATAATACATGACCCAATCATGACCTAAAGCTTGGCCGAAATTGGGTCATGCAACAGGACAATGATTCCAAGCACACCAGCAAATCTACAACAGAATGGCTGAACAAGAAAAGAATCAAGGTGTTGCAATGGCCCAGTCAAAGTCCAGACCTCAACCTGATTGAAATGCTGTGGCAGGACCTTAAGAGAGCTGTGTGCATAAACAAATGCTAACAAACCTCAATGAACTGAAGCAACGTTGTAAAGAAGAGTGGGCCACAATTCCTCCACAACGATGTGAGAGGCTGATAAAGTCATACAGATGACGCTAAAGGTGGTTCTACAAGCTATTGAATCATAAGGTGTACTTAGTTTTTCACACATGGCTTCTCCATTTTGGCTTTATTTTTGTTAAATAAAGCATGACAGTGTCAACACAATATGTCATGTGTTGCTGTTCATCTGAGGTTGTATTTGCCCAATTTTAACAGATGATTGTTATTATGTCCTATGTAAAACCATAGAATTCAAAGAGGGTGTACTTTCTTTTACACATCACTGTATATAGTCTATATCAGCTTTATAGACCTGTATGGGTGTGTTATCTGTGTAGGTTTAGATATTGGTAAAAAAGAAAAAGAAACCTGGCGCCAAATAATCAATGGAAAGTCCTGTATTCCTCATGGAATCCGCACACTTGAAGCAGCAAGGCATAAACACGCGTTGTTAGGAACGAGTCCTCTTGGCGCAGATGGTATCCTTGCAGAGTTGTATCTCTGCTCCGCCGCGACTCAAGTCTGAAACCACCCTTCAGGTATTAACCGGAACAGTGCCGGTGGCGGAGGCAAGTTAGTGGGGTCACAGCTCTGCACCACGTGTGGCCGCTCTCCTCACTTCCTCCTCCGGTTTCACAGGATGTCTCTGCGCGCCCGCGCGCGAGTGTGCCCGTGACCTTTAAGGGACAGCTGATGTGTTCCAAATGCCGGGAGCTGACAATTGCAGAAAGGCTCCAAATAGGTAGCCCCTGAGGAAGTAGAGAAACGTCTACGAAACGCGTAGGGCAGGTGACATAGTCACTCACTGGTTGGTACTGGACGTTTATGGACATTCGAATTTGGAGCCTTTCTGCAATTGTCAGCTCCCGGCATTTAGAACACATCAGCTGTCCCTTAAAGGTCACGGGCACACTCGCGCGCGGGCGCGCAGAGACATCCTGTGAAACCGGAGGAGGAAGTGAGGAGAGCGGCCACACGTGGTGCAGAGCTGTGACCCCACTAACTTGCCTCCGCCACCGGCACTGTTCCGGTTAATACCTGAAGGGTGGTTTCAGACTTGAGTCGCGGCGGAGCAGAGATACAACTCTGCAAGGATACCATCTGCGCCAAGAGGACTCGTTCCTAACAACGCGTGTTTATGCCTTGCTGCTTCAAGTGAGCGGATTCCATGAGGAATACAGGACTTTCCATTGATTATTTGACGCCAGGTTTCTTTTTCACGTATTTCTGTTAGTGCTGGCAGTATTACCAGGCAGCCTACCTTTATTATAAGATATTTGTTATTTTTCACACATTGGTATTTAGACTTTAGCGCTTGTTCACAATTTTTTTCTTCACATTTTAGATATTGGTAGACACTACTTCATACATATATATACATACACACATACATACATACATACATACATACATATATATATATATATATATATATATATATATACACATATATATATAAAGCAGAAAATAGCCGTGTTAGTCCAGTTGCGATAGTGCAGAATAAATGAGTTCTTCAGTATTAGGTGATACCTTTTTTATTGGACTAACAATTTATGTCATAGGACAAGCTTTCGAGAGTTCTCCTCTCTTCTTCAGGTCAGCAATACTGATATACAAAGGATTCAATGGCTAATACAGTGTAGAGAGAGAAAAAAAAAACAGATATTTACTGTAGATAAGGTAGGGTGTTAAGTGTTTGAAGCCAGGGGACAGTGTCAAAGAAAGGTGGGGAGGGGAAGGGATGCTGGGGGGGAGGGGAAGGGATGCTGGGGGGGAGGGGAAGGGATGCTGGGGGGGAGAGAAAGTGTGGATAAGAATTGAGGCAAGCAGGATAATTGCAAACAATTTTGATAGGGTGTGAGAAAACCCATGTCCGCATTAAGTCCTTTGGTTTTGGTGTCAAGGAGTCTTATCATTCCGAGTTCAAATGTTTTCCGTTCTTGGGTGCTTTTAAACATTCCTTTGAGGATTTTGATTTTTAAATCATTTATGGAATGATCTGGTTGTGAGAAGTGATGTCCCACAGGTGAGCAATATCTTCCTTCTTCGTGATGGAGTATAGAGTGTCTGTGCATATTCATTCTTCCTTGTAGTTTTTGGCTGGTTTCCCCAATGTAGCAGCCTTGGTCACATTTTTTGCACTGAATCATATACACTCAATATTGCCTCAATTCTTATCCACACTTTCTCTCCCCCCCCCCCCCCCCCCCAGCATCCCTTCCCCTCCCCACCTTTCTTTGACACGGTCCCCTGGCTTCAAACACTTAACACCCTACCTTATCTACAGTAAATATCTGTTGTTGGTTTTTTTCCCCTCTCTCTACACTGTATTAGCCATTGAATCCTTTGTATATCAGTATTGCTTGACCTGAAGGAGAGGAGAACTCTCGAAAGCTTGTCCTATGAAATAAATTGTTAGTCCAATAAAAAAGGTATCACCTAATACTGAAGAACTCATTTATTCTGCACTATATATATATATATATATGCAAATACAACTGTATGCTCATCTGCATGTCTTAGGCAGGTCTGCAACCCCGCCTTTCCCCATCATCACCCAGCATACAGCACTTCCACTGCAGCAAGGGATTCTGGGAAATGACATGCAAATGAGCACACAGTGTCACTTTTTGCCTCAAAAACCATTTTTAACATGGTTCCCTATAGGCTTAAGCTTGCTGCATGGTCACAGCTTTGACCACAGCCAGGGTTAAGGTGCATTTTTGTCACTTTTTTTACTCACCATAACTTAACTCAGTATTATTATATATATATATATATATATGTGTGTTTAAAGTAGATATGAAGTTTAAAAAGGAAGTTCAAAAAGAAGTGGAAAAGTGGACAACACCTAATGCTTCTGATTCCTGCATTTGATCTACATTGGAAAGGAGGATATCACCCATCCCAGACTGCACATCTCAACACTTAACTATTGCTGTGATGCCGCTTTTATTTTTTATATTTGATGTAACCTCACTTATTTTCAAATTATGCACTTCCTTCCACCAGTCTCCTTATGTCTCTAACTCTATTCATATATCTCCATCTCTCCTTTCTTCCCCACTTCTCAGTTCACATAAACTCCTTTCTTACCTGCGTCCTCTGTCACCACACAGCTATACACCATGCACTAAAACACACCCCTACAAATCATCCTCACACATTCTCTTTCTTTCCATGATTCTCCTCCTTGCTTCTGGGGATATCTCTCCAAATCCTGGTCCTTGCGTTATTTCAACTTGCTCTCGTCCTCGCCTCCCACATGCAACTTCTACTCCTTCTGGTGTTAACCCCTCCAACCTCATACCCATCCCCCGCCACCCTCCCTACTCTCTTCCTTTCTCCTGTGCCCTTTGGAATGCTCGCTCCCTCTCTAACAAGTTCCTCTCTGTGCATGACTTCTTTCTCTCTCACTCCCTGCTTCTCTTTGCTATAACTGAGACATGGCTCACTCAGTCTGACTCTGCTCTGGAAGCTGCCCTCTCCTACGATGGCCTTTCCTTCTCCCCCACTCCGTGCCCTGATGGCAGGGGTGGAGGCCTGGGGCTCCTGCTCTCCTCTCTCTGTCGTTACCGAAACCTTCCTATTCCCCCCTCTCTTGCTTTTCCCTCCTTTGAGGTTCACACTGTCCAGATCTTCTCTCCTCTCCCTGTCCATGTGGCGGACATCTATCGCCCACCTACCTCCACTCATCCCCCTTCTGCCTTTCTCTCTCACTTTGAATCCTGGCTCTCTTTCTTTCTCTCCTCAGACTCCCCTGTTCTTCTCCTTGGGGATTTCAATTGCCACATTGATGACCCCTCTCTCCCTTGGGCTTCCCGCTTTCTTTCTCTAGCCTCTTCTTTTGGCCTTCAACAGTGGACTGCAGCCAGCACCCACAAGGATGGCCACTACTTAGACCTGGTTTTCACTGAAAACTTCTCTCTCTCTCTGATTTCTCCATTTCCTCTCTATCTCGCTTCTCCCCTTCTCCACCTCCATCTACCCCCTGGTTCTGCAGAAACCTGCACTCTATTCACTTACCTGACTTTGAGTCCACTTTACGCTCCTCCCTCTCCTCTCTCAGCTCTGCTACAGACCCTGACAATCTGGTCAGGTACTACAACTCTGCCTTGTCCTCCTCTCTTGATCTACATGCCCCGCTTTCTCTCTGCCGCACTCGCCCTTCTAACCCTAGACCCTGGTTAAATTCCCACACGCGCATGCTGTGTTCCTCCACTCGTTCCTCTGAACGCCTCTGGAGGAAATCTCATACTCTCGCAGACTTCCTTCACTACAAATTTATGCTATCCTGTTTCAACTCTGCCCTCTCGCAAGCTAAACAAGCCTGCTTTTGTTCACTAATCAAGATGCACAAGTCTAACCCACGCCGACTGTTCTCTGTCTGATACTCTACTCAAACCTCCCTCAGCTGCCGCTCCTTCCTCCATCTCCGCTCAGGACTTTGCTGACTATTTTAAGGAAAAGGTGGAATCCACACGTCAGAACACCCCCTCTGTCTCTTCCTCCCATCCTACACCTCTTCCTAACTCTCCTCATGCCTTCCTTGACTCTTTTTCCACTGTCTCAGAGGAGGATGTGTCGCTGTTGATCGCCTCTTCTCACTCTACCACTTGTCCTCTTGACCCCATTCCCTCCCATCTCCAAAAACCTCTTGCTCCTACTATAATCCCTACGCTCACACACATTTTTTTAATTCCTCCCTCTGCTCTGGAACCTTTCCATCTTCCTTCAAAACATGCAACGGTCATACCATTACTCAAAAACAGCAAGCTTGACCCTACCTGTCTTTCTAACTATAGACCTGTTTCCCTCCTGCCTTTTGCCTCTGAACTCCTTGAACGTCTTGTATTCTCTCGCTTGCTCCATTTTCTCAACACCTATTCTCTACTAGACCCTCTACAATCTGGCTTCCACACTGCTCACTCCACGGAAACAGCCTTCACTAAAATAACTGACGACCTCCATGCTGCCAAAGACAGAGGTCATTACACTCTGCTCATATTACTCGACCTCTCTGCTGCATTTGACGCCGTGGACCACCCTCTTCTCCTTCACATTCTCCATACTCTTGGTATTCGGAACAAAGCTCTATCCTGGATCTCATCATACCTCACTCTTGGTAATCGGAACAAAGCTCTATCCTGGATCTCATCCTACCTCTCCCATCGTACTTTCAGTGTCTCTTCTGCTAACACCTCCTCCTCCTCTATTGATCTCTCTGTGGGGGTACCCCAGGGCTCTGTCCTGGGACCTCTTCTCATTTCTCTGTACACAATCTCTCTAGGTGACCTAATAACATCTTTTGGGTTTAATTATCACCTCTGTGCTGACAACACACATATACTTTTCAACACCCGACCTTACACCTGCTGTACAAACCAAAGTTTCTGAATGTCTCTGCTATATCATCCTGGATGGCCCTCCGCCGCCTTAAACTCAACATGGCTAAAACAGAGCTCCTCCCAAACCTACTACCTCCTTCCACATTACTGTTGGAACTACGATCATTCACCCAGTAGCCCAAGCACGCTGCCTAGGGGTCACACTCGACTCCTCTCTCACATTCGCCCCTCACATTCAAAACATTTCTAAAACCTGTCGCTTTTTCCTCCGCAATATAACAAAGATACGCCCTTTCCTCTGTTGCTCGACTGCTAAAACTCTGACTCAGGCCCTCATTCTCTCCCGTCTTGATCACTGTAACCTCCTGCTGTCCGGCCTTCCTGCCTCTCACCTGTCTCCCCTACAATCTATCCTAAACGCTGCTGCCAGAGTCACGCTACTCTTTCCTAGATCTGTCTCAGCATCTCCCCTCATGAAATCCCTCTCCTGGCTTCTGATCAAATCCCGCATCTCACACTCCATTCTTCTCCTCACTTTTAAAGCTTTACACTCTTCTGCCCCTCCTTACATCTCAGCCCTAATTTCTCGTTATGCACCATCCAGACTCTTGCGTTCTTCTCAAGGATGTCTTCTTTCTACCCCATTGTATCTAAAGCCCTCTCCCACCTTAAACCTTTTTCTCTGACTGCCCTACACCTCTAGAATGCCCTTCCCCTCAGTACCCGACTAGCACTCTCTCTATCCACCTTTAAGACCCAACTTAAGACACACTTGCTTAAAGAAGCATATGAATAGCACTGTGGATATTCTGAACACATGATACATAAAGCTTGGCCCCCTGCAAACGCACTTACCAGAACTCCCTCCTACTGTCTCTGTACGTTCTCCCTACCTACCAATTAGACTGTAAGCTCCTCGGGGCAGGGACTCCTCTTCCTTAAAACTGCAGTTCAGTCAATATCCTGCATGTGTGTTTTTTTTTAATAAATCAGTTCTGTAGTAAGAAAAAATACTTTTAGCATTTTCTGTTTTTAAAAAAACTTTGAAAGACCAATTTTCTTGTATTCTATTTTAACAACCATTTACTAAGGCACTGCCCCTTCATGTCCTGTCACAAGCCCTGGCACACCCCTTTGTCAGCCCTGCCCTCAATCTAGCACGTCAGTGCAGAAGTGCTCATGAATATTCATGAGCTTCCACTGACTGACAGAAGCAGATGAAAAACATATCCCTTCTCTAATGATGTCACCAAATTTTGCCGATCAATACATGGAGAACGAATTGACTGGCAGCTATACAGTTCTTTAGGTAATTAGAGATTGCCCACATGAAACTATTGAAGTAAAAAAATTAATTAAAAAAAAAAAAAAAGACTGAACTGCAGCTTTAATGTTACTTTTATGTCTAAAGCACTTATTCCCATGACCTGTTATTTATATTATCTGTTATTTATTTGATTACCATGTGTATTACTACTGTGAAGCGCTATGTACATTAATGGCGCTATATAAATAAAGACATGCAATACAATACATATATATATACACACACATATATATATATATATATATATATACATATATACATATATATATATATATATATATATATATACATATACATATACACACTTCGTTAAGTTATGGTGGGTAAAAAAAAGTGACAAAAACCCTCCACAGCAAAGCATATAGCAAATGGAAATATTACTGTATGCTCATTTGCATGTCTTAGACAGGTCTGCAACCCCGCCTTTCACCATTATCACACAGCACTTCCACTGCAGCAAGGGATTCTGAGAAATTACATGCAAATGGACACACAGTGTCACCTTTTGCTTCAAAACCATTTTTAACATGGTTCCCTATAGGCTTAAGCTTGCTGCATGGTCACAACTTTGAGCACAGCCAGGGTTAAGATGCATAGCCAGAAAACCCACCCACAATAGGGAACCATGTTAAAAATGGTTTTGAAGCAAAAGGTGACACTGTGTGTCCATTTGCATGTCATTTCCCAGAATCCCTTGCTGCAGTGGAAGTGCTGTGTGCTGGGTGATAATGGTGAAAAAGGCGGGGTTGCAGACCTGTCTAAGACATGCAAATGAGCATACAGTAATATTTCCATTTGATATATATATATATATATACACACACACACACACACACACACACATACACACACAATTTATTACATACATACAAAGAAATATATTCTAAGCAACAACTACATTGAACAATTTAGCTTTGTAAAGTTTCAGTGTCTCTTTTGCTAACACCTCCTCCTCCTCTATTGATCTCTCTGTGGGGGTACCCCAGGGCTCTGTCCTGGGACCCCTTCTCTTTTCTCTCTACACACTCTCTCTAGGTGACCTAATCACATCTTTTGGGTTTAAATATCACCTCTATGCTGACGACACACAAATTTACCTTTCAACCCCTGACCTTACACCTGCTATACAGACCAAAGTTTCTGAATGCCTCTCTGGAATATCATCCTGGATGGCCATCCGCCGACTGAAACTTAACATGGCAAAAACAGAGCTCCTTATACTACCTCCCAAACCTGGCCCTACTACCTCCTTCCACATTGCTATTGGAAATACGATCATTCACCCAGTAGCCCAAGCACGCTGCCTAGGGGTCACACTTGATTCCTCTCTCTCATTCTCCTCTCATATTCAAAACGTTTCTAAAACTTGTCGCTTTTTCCTCCGCAATATCACAAAGATACGCCCTTTCCTCTGTTACTCAACTGCTAAAACTCTGACTCAGGCCCTCATTCTCTCACGTCTCGATTACTGCAACCTCCTGCTGTCCGGCCTTCCTACCTCTCACCTGTCTCCCCTACAATCTATCCTAAACACTGCTGCCAGAATCACTCTACTCTTTCCTAAATCTGTCTCAGCGTCTCCCCTGCTGAAATCCCTCTCCTGGCTTCCGATTAAATCGCGTATCTCACACTCAATTCTACTGCTCACTTTTAAAGCTTTACATTCTTCTGCCCCTCATTACATCTCAGCCCTAATTTCTCGCTATGCACCATTACGACTCTTGCGTTCTTCTCAAGGATGTCTTCTTTCTACCCCCTTTGTATCTAAAGCTCTCTCCCGCCTTAAACCTTTCTCACTTTCTGCCCCACACCTCTGGAATGCTCTTCTCCTCAATACCCGACTAGCCCCCTCGCTATCCACCTTTAAGACCCACCTTAAGACACATCTGCTTAAAGAAGCATATGAGTAGCACTGGATAATCATGGACACATGACACAAAGCTTGGCCCCCTGCAGACGCACTTACTAGTATTCCCTCCTACTGTCTCTGTACGTTCTCCCTACCTACCAATTAGATTGTAAGCTCCTCGGAGCAGGGACTCCTTCCTTAATGTTACTTTTACAGTATGTCTGAAGCACTTATTCCCATGATGTGTTATTTATATTTGTTATTTATATGACATGTATTACTACTGTGAAGCGCTATGTACATTTTATGGCGCTATACAAATAAAGACATACATACATACATACATTATTGATCTCTAAAGATGGATGGATTCCAGAACGCAGTTCCCCCAAGCACTGTCACATTATTCCTTTCATCACATGGGCGTGTGTATATATATATATATATATATATATATATATATATATATATATATATATATATATATATATATATATATATATATATATATATATATATGTTCTATTCTACTTAGCATATTCATTTCTACCTTAACCCTTTTCAGTTGCTTTTTTGACTGGCCGGTCATTACTCTTAGTGGGTTCCTTTCTGATCCTACTGTAGGTATTTTTTTGTTTGTTATTTATTTGCATTTATACACGATAGTGGTACTAGCTTTTTAGGCTGTTTATTGATCCTCATTTGTTCTTAACTTTTTTTTTCTTCTCTTTTCTCTCTGCTTTTCTTGTTATTATGTCGTGATAAATAAACTAAGCATAAGCATAAAGTGCTTGTTTTGGGATTTTCTTCTTTTTTGTGTTTTGAGATATATATATATATATATATATATATATGTATATGTATGTCTTTATATAGCGCCATAAATGTGCATAGCGCTTCAAAGCAGTAATACGTGACAATCAGAAATAATAAATGATATAAATAACATGGAGGGTAGAAGTGCTTCAGGCATAAAAGTAACATTTAGGAAGAGGAGTCCCTGCTCCGAAGAGCTTACAATCTAATTTTGACGGTAGGAAGAACATACAGAGACAATAGGAGGGCATTTTGGTAAGTACGTCTGCAAGAACCAAAAGTTAATGTATGATGTGTTATTTATCAGCCATGGAGCTACTCATATGCTTCTTTAAATCAGGTGTATCTTAAAGGTGTATAGAGAGGGTGCTAGTCGGATATTGAGGGGAAGGTCATTCCAGAGGTGTGGGGCAGTCAGTGAGAAAGGTTTAAGGCGGGAGAGGGCTTTAGATACAAAGGGGGTAGAGAGAAGACATCCTTGAGCAAAACGCAAGAGCCGGGATGGTGCATAGCGAGAAATTAGAGCTGAGATGTAAAGAGGGGCAGAAGTGTGTAAAGCTTTAAAAGTGAGGAGAAGAATTGAGTGTGAGATACGGGATTGCGGTTGTGAGAGAAAAGATCCTTGACACAGAGGAGAAGGCCCAAGCAAAGCTCTCATCTACTGAGTGGACCGCACTAAAAGAAAATCTGGATAAATCTATAGAGGATTACAGAAAAGAAATCGAATTAAGAAAGAGAAGAATCTTTTTACGCGATGTATACAACTATGAGAATAACCAGGTCTATCGCTGGGTCTATCAACTATTCTCCAACCAACGGGGACGTCGTCCTTTTTATAAATCCACACAAGGGAGGCAGGACCAGATTTATTCTTCAGATTCCGAGTTGTCCAGTGATGCCTCTTTTTAGAGAAAGATACGTCGCAAGGAGGAGATGGGGAGCAAGGCGAAGGGCAAGGAAGCGTTACTAGAGGAAGAGGAGGGGGCCACAGATCCTGTCAATCACAACAGCAGATGATAACGCGATCATTCCAACAGGGATTTCGACAATAATTAACATCTCGCCATATACCCTTACCGACATTGAAGACAAAGTCCTCCATCGTTTGCACCAACTAACAATGTTGATTTTTTTTTAATAGATCTTGATATCAACAGGTTTTTCAGAAATCTGAGGTGGAAAGCCTTTTTCGCACAGGGTGAGCGTAACACTATACAAGAACGAGTTGGTCGGACAGGGGTTGCTCAGGAGCCCATAGGTGATCAGCCAATTATTGATTTAACACCTAACACCATCATTAATCGGTCAACGGATCTCAAGAAGAAGAGCCTACAGAACCCGCCATCCAATAGCCATGCTGTGGAAACGTATATACAGCTGACATCGGCTGAATTAGCAAAACTCAAAACAGAGGAAGAAAAGAACTGTGGATAGACGTTCCTGGACAAATATTTCTAGCCTTGAGAGACAGCCATTGAAGAACCTTGGCCTCAACCAGTCCATTATTATTAAATCAGCGGACAAGGGGGTGCAATTGTTGTCATGGACAGAGCTTCATATCGTTCTGAGATTCAGAGACAACTTGCGTACCATGACAACTATCTCCCCCTTGCTCAAAATTCTACTCCTAGGATAGGACGAGTCACACAGGCACTCCTGAGCAGAGCTGAGTCTATTTGACTTATTAATAAACAACTATGGGCATACCTGACTGTTGATCCAGTCATTCAGGTACTGTATGTGCTACCTTAAGTGCACAAGAGGCTACAGGACCCTCCGGGGCGTCCATTGTGGCGAGCACTGATTCTATCTTTGAACCCATTGCTACCTTTTTGGATATGATGTTAAGACCGCTTGTCACTATGGGTCCCTGTTACATACAGGACACTACTCCGTTCTTGTTACATCTCAGGACACTTAATATGAATATTTCAGGTGTGCTTCTGGTAACTATGGATGTGTAGAGCCTATACACCTCGATTACACACCGTGATGGTATGGAGGCTGTCCGTTTCTATCTTGCCCAGGCGCAATCCTTCACAGATCAAGAGCACAATTTTCTGTTAACATTACTAAAATTGGTCCTTGTCGAAAAAAAAATTTTTATTTGAAGATCAATTTTTCAACCAGGTACGAGGGACCGCGATGGGTTCTAACGTGGCTCCCTCGTATATGTGAATATATTCATGAATTTTTTCGAGAACCATCATGTGTATACTAATCCGCTGTTCATACAATTTCTCAATACATGGTCACGTTACATAGATGACATTTTTATGCTATGGTCAGGGGATGTGGAATCTCTCCTTATGTTCCATCAACAACTCAACACTGCTTTGGATACCATCAGCTTCACAATACAGTATGACCTAAATGAGGTCTGTTTTTTGGACACAAGAGTTTACCTATCGGGTACTGGTATCCATACACATTTGTGCTCTAAAAATACGGACCGCAATACTATATAACAGCTTTCATCCTCCTCATAGTGTACGCTCCCTCCCAAAGAGCCAGTTGTACATGGAAAAGAGGATCGTGAGTGAGCCTGGGAATGTCGATATTAGGCTACATCAGATGGTAGATAAATTTGTAGCCAGACGTTATCCTAGGGAAATGTTGGAGACGGACAGGACATCTACATTGGATATGGACAGGGAAGACTTGCTTCGTCATAAAAGAACTGACAAGGTAACGGGCAGAATTCCATTTGTCAGAACATTTTCTACGGCCAGTGCAGAGAGCAGTCGCCTCATTAGGAAGTTCTGGTATCTTAGTGAAGCAGATGCTAAACGTAATAATATACTGACCGCACCACCTTTGATGTCCTACAGAAGAGCACCTATTATTCGGGATTCTGTCATTCTTGCTGACTTTGGGGACCGTAAAACAAGATTCATGGGCTCACCTCTTATGGGAACCTCTTATGGGAACTTTTCCATGTTTATCTTGTGCACAGCGTGGGAACCTTCAAAAAGGACCCACATTTACGCATCCCCGCACAGGGCGAAAGTATGACATTAAGCACTATACCATGTGCAATACAGATTACGTGGTGTATTTGATCAAGTGCCCTTGCGGCACGGCTTAAGTTGGCGAGGCCAACCTGGAAGCTCAAGGAGAGGGTTTAGTCGACATAAATCAACGATCCGGTGTCGAGTACAAGATCAGCCGTGATTATGATTTGACGGGTTTCTTAGAAGTGGACTTTGTACGGTTCAAGGATGCCTGGGTTGGTTTTATGTGGTGTGATACGATGTGGGCGAGCAGCGTTTGACCGCGTTGTTGCCCCTTTCGTGTCAACCACTACCATGAAGCTCCTTTTTAGCCCGTGCACTTGGTATGTGCAAAAGAAAGAAACACAGCGCACGACTCAGTTACTCATAAGTAATTATATTGAATTAATGATAATAATGCATGTACAAAATAATCAGTTATTCAGGCAGGGCATGTTTGGGGTACATGTTACCCCAACTGGACACGGATGACTTGCTTCTAGGGGACTCCTTGAAAGCAGCTGCCTCTAATCCGGATCAAAGCGTTTCTCCTTAGCAGCTGCAATTTCTCAGGTAGATTTGTTTCCCACAGCATACATCACAGATCAGAGTCCAAATGGTAAGAAAATGGAACAAGCTAACGTCCCACACTGTTACTTCTCTGGACCAAGTCCTCAGCACCACACAGCAGGACAGATGATGTCACCGCGGTTCGCCGCTCCTCCACACCGACCAATAGATATAGCAGGGAAGTCCCGTAGCTTGCCGAGTTAAGACTTGAACAACAGTGTAACACAGGAACAGCGTCCACATAGAACAAATCACTCCTACGCGTTTCGTAAACTGAATTACTTCGCCAGGGATGGTTCGTGTGACTAAACTAATGGCATTTAAACCCCATGGATGACAGTGATTGGAGCAGCAAAAAACCACCTCCACCAATGATCACACGGGGCACGTCAATTACACAGGTGCTGGTCCATTACCACAATCTATGCACTGATTAAATTACCTGTATATACAAACTACATACATGTATTTATTAAACATAAAACAAAACAGTGTATTAGATATTTAAAAGCCATAGAACAGTGAACACTGAAATGAGAAAGCGGTATTAAAAATCACACAGATACAAACATTTAAATCATGAATTAAACTATAAAAATATGTACTATAAAAAATGAAAACCAATCACTAAGGCAGAATAAGAATACAAGTATCAACCAACCACTATAAATAATAGATCTTATCCACTGGTCTATTATTTATAGTATTTTGTTGATACTTTGCATGCGCGAAGCTGAGCATCGCGGGTTATCAGGGACGCAAGGGGGTCTCTAGCTGGCTGTTTTACACAATCGGCTGATAGGGGAGAGCTGTAAATGGTACCCCCTTATTTCTTACTATGATGGCATAGCGTAAGGTTAGGTTAGTATCATAGACTTTGGCCTTTATATTCTTTATATACTAATTGGCAGTTTATGCTAGTTTAAAATCTATGCCCATGCTCAACAGTGCAGACTTGATGCGCAGCGTTCATTAGGCCTCGGGCATGGTCAGCGCGTAATGCTGAGGCGCGCTGGTACTTACCAGTGAGCCCCTACAGCCGTAATGAGAGCGGCTTTAGTAGGGGCTCGCCTACGCTTCAGCAAGCGCGCGGAAGCGTAGGTCTTAGGGAAATGTTAAAACCAAGAGCTCGCCGGAGCGCAGGGCCGGTCACGTGAGCGGTTAGCCCAATGAGGGCGAACCAGCTCCGTGACGTCACTGGCCCGCCCGCCGACACGCCCCCGGACGGCGCGCTAAGGCCAGGGAAAGCACCCGCTTTCCCTGAGCCTCAGCGCGCCTCCGCACGCCAGCAGGACCCTGTCCGAGGCCTTACACAGCTGCTTTAAAGTCTTTTATCATGTTTTTGGCGCTTTCTGTGTGTGTGTTCACCCTATATATTCTATGCTTACTTCATTGACGTCACAGAGCTTGAGAAACGTATGTCGCTCTGGAGCTTGTTTGACTGCCGGATGATTTATTGAGAATAAATAACCTTTTTCTATTCGAGTGTGCTGCGGACTTTCTATTTTTGTATATCTACCGGACTGGCTGGTGTTCCCTGTCTATCTGCAAGCACATGGACTATTGCCAAGTATACAGTATTTTCATATATATTGCTTGTTTGAGTGCACCCAGCATAGTGTGTGTGTGTGTGTGTGTGTGTGTGTGTGTGTGTGTGTGTGTGTGTGTGTGTGTGTGTGTGTTTTCAAAAAGTGCTCATAATAAAAATAGACTATATAAAAAATTGCAATGCTAAAAAAAGCATTTAAAAGAGCCTTTTTTTTTGCAATACTAGGAAAATGCAAGAAGTGTTCTGTTTGCAACAATATTATGGTTTATATTTTTCATCATCCGTACAAAGCACAAGAATAAACATTAAATACAATAGTTGTGGTGATAAA
Source organism: Ascaphus truei (assembly GCF_040206685.1). NCBI lineage: Eukaryota > Metazoa > Chordata > Amphibia > Anura > Ascaphidae > Ascaphus > Ascaphus truei. The sequence goes on from NC_134500.1 coordinate 13,001,395, forward strand.
ACTGATCATATATTTAGAGACACCAGCAATTGTGGTAAAGTGTACAGGTGAAACAGCCCACTTTGTGAACATGGATTTGGATTTAAAATGCACAGGTAACTTATTCTCTGGCAGGGCCGCCAACAGGAATCGTGTGGGGCTCAGGACAAGCATTTTAAGTAGCCCCTCCCCCCCCCCGTATCGACAGTAATGCGAGCCGCCCCCCTCCCCACCTCACAAGCCCCCTCTCTTTCCCCCCTCTTCCCATGTATTTCTCTCCCTTCCGTCTCACCCGCTCTCACTCTCCCGCCTCGCATGTATTTCTCTCCCCTGCATCTCACACTTTCTCCCTCTGTTCCTCACTCACCCCCTCTCTCCTCTCCCTCCGTCAAGTCAATTATCCCACGCTCACTCATTCCCTCCCCCTCACACAATTCCCCCCATCAAGATATATACCAAAAAACTTCCCACCCCAATGCAAAAAACTTCACACCCCCAAATACATACAAAAAAAAATCCCCACCCCCAAAAAATATACAACCTCCCCCACCCCCCCAAATGCATACAAAAACCCACCTACCCAATACATATAAAAAAAAAATACATATAACCCCCCCCATACATACACACACACACACACATAAAAAAAATAACCCTCCCCAAAACATATAAAAATACCCCCAATACATATAAAAATACCCCCAAGCCCCCCAATACATATAACAATTCCCCCAAGCCCCCCAATACATATAACAATTCCCCCAAGCCCCCCAATACATATAACAATTCCCCCAAGCCACCCAATACATATACAGATACCCCCAAGCCCCCCAATACATATAAAAATACCCCTAAGCCCCCTAATAGATATAAAAATACAGACTTACCTTGGGCCAGGCCAGGCCCTGTGTCTTTGGGGGTCCGCTGGCTGGGGGGCCACAGCCAGCGCTACACATTTCCCCCAACCTCTGCCCAGGCCCTGCTGCCGGTTGCGGCCGGGCCCCGACTCTCAGCTGCCTATAAGCCCCTTCCTTTCTCTGCCCCACGCCGCCGAGCTTCCACTGCTTGCGCTCTGACGTCAGCGCGCCGGAAGTAAGCTTGACCCAGCTTCCGCGGTTGAAGCTCGGCGGCGCGGGGCAGAGAAAGGAAGGGGCTTATAGGCAGCTGAGAGTCGGGGCCCGGCCGCGACCGGCAGCAGGGCCTGGGCAGCGGTTGGGGGAACGTACCGGCCGGTCGGGCCCCCGCAGCCAGCGGACCCGGGACACCAACCCCGGCAGACCCCCCTGTTGGCGGCTCTGTTCTATGGAACAACACGGCCCTTGAACATAAACAGCTTATGACTGCTTAACAGCAAGTGTGTTTAAACCTCCATTATTATGGTCCAACAAAAAGATAGATTAAAAACCAAAAAGGTCTGACTACTATAAAGGAGTATAAAAGGTGTTTTTTTGTTGTTTAATAAATCAGTTCTGTAGTATTGGATAATACTACCTGTTTTCTATTTTAAAATTCAACTCTTAATGCTATTTTAATATACTGAGCATCTTACACCTCCCCAGCAGCGCAAGATCTATATAAAAAACACTTCCCAATAGCTAATGTTACCGTAGTAATATAAGAATACATTGTAGCTGTTGAGTTACACTGACTGTAGGTTGAAACGGAAAAGGCAGCCATTTAGTGAACCCCAGGATTTTGCTGATCGATCACGGGAGAACCAAATCGATCGGCAGCTGAGGTAATTCGTTTTCAATAAAAGGTAATAAAAGGCTGCCCATATTAAAAAGGAAAAAAAGCTTAATTTTTTTTTAAGCTGCTTGGATTGCCTCTTCAATTTCAAAATTGTCGTTTACAGCGTTTCTAACATTTTGTCTATCCGTACGTAATCTTGTATTTATTTAATTTTCGATACTTTTCGAACCTTGTTTTTACAGGCCTGACGGGCACATGTTCGGATTTCATGGCCCATCACCATAGTGCCAACAGATCTCAGCAACTAATCCGCCAGGACTTCTTATGGAAAAGAATCCCTTTTATTTGTTTTTGAGCTTTCTGAGTATTCGCCAGCTTCCGTGATGTTCACTACATGGCCTTGTAACTGTTCATTTTGATATACTAATGTAGGTCTTGTTTGCTGACTATTTTATTGGCTAACAAGCGCTGAATCAACGGTTAGAATGCCATGCGTGCAGAATGCCATGTGTACTGACTCATAGTGACAAAAAACATTTGAAATGAAATGTGTTTAACGCTATATTTTTTATCGTCCGTGACGTTGCTTCTTTTTTTTAGTCCGCTGATATTTCCTAAGTGTTATTTTTCCCCTCACCCTCCCTCTAAAACATTGTATTTTCTCTGACTCGTGGAGTCCCCTGGAGTTCCTTGTAGGGTTGCCAGGTGTTCAGTATTCAACCGGACTATCCTGTATTTGGACACTGTGCAGTAAAAAGTTAGAAGTTATACTGGACATGTATGTGTCCGGTATTACCTCTCTGGACATAGTGATCGGACGCAGGATTTCCCTGAGCAGGGCTGTTGTTGCTAGGGGACTGGGCAGCTTCCTCCTTCCTGATTGGCTGCATTACCCAGCAGCAGCTAATCAGTTGGTGGTGTCAGGAGCCTGGGGGTGGGGCCAAGGAGAGGAGGAAACAGCATGGAGCGGTGAGCTGTGCGTGTCTCGAGCGCATCGCACCTTTTCACCATTGGAATGCTGTGCCTGCAATGTCTTTTATATAATGTATAACCCTGTTCACTTAATGTAACTATGTATTTGTAACCATGTATTTGTCATCATAATGCCGCGCTTATAGTCCCGGCGACGCGATGTCGTGTCAAAACAAATGTATTGAATCCGTCGCGTGCGCTTATAGTACGAGCGACGTGAATGCGCGACGACTTGGTCGCGATCGCCGGAAGTCAATTAGATTTTTTCAGCAACCGCAGCGTGATGTCAGCGTCGCCGGGACTATAAGGCTGCGGTCCCAGTGACTGCTACGGCGTGCGCTGTGCATATAAGCACCGCCCCTCAATGGGGCTGGGCCCAGTATGCACCTTCCCGCTGAAGGTGCAGCTGCACCGTACTGCCAGCTTTTTAAACTCCATGAAATTGAGTTTAGAACTTGCGACGGAGGCGTGGCCACGCCCCCGCCAGCGGTTCACCCAATGAGGACGAAGCAGCCGCGTGAGGTCATGGCCACGCCCCCGCAAAACCCCGACCATGCCCCCTCCCGTCGCAATCTCCCTCTCTCCCTGGAAGACCGCAGCTCGCGAAATAGACAAACTTCATTCAAAATATTTCAATTTTGCTGCAGTTCTCCAAGAACAATAACTCACTAAATACTTAAACAAATTCCCTATAAAACTAAAGATTAAAAAAAAAAAATAGGTTATTACAAATTATATTGTAAGAGCTCCAATGTGTGCAAATGAAATAGGACAAACTGTTAAAATAAAAAAATTATATATATATATATATATATAAAAAGTGACACTGTGTGCTCATTTGCATGTCATTTCCCAGAATCCCTTGCTGCAGTGGAAGTGCTGTATGCTGGGTGATAATGGGGAAAGGCGGGGTTGCAGACCTGCCTAAGACATGCAGATGAGCATACAGCTATATTTGCATATATATATATATATATATATATATATATATATATATATATATATATATATATATATATATATATATATATATATATATATATATATATATATATATATATATATATATATATATATATGTGCACTTTTATTTCAACATAAATCAATATCAACATTAAATGCCTTCTTTACACCCATAAATGCTGTTTTGGTCGATGACCAATATAATATTAAACTCTGTAAATATGGGCATTGTAAATATTCAACATTCCAGGTAATGACCATACATTTTGGGGTGGAACACACAATAAATAGCACAACAATTCATAACACAATGTGCAAATAAATCCAGAATTTCTAGGTTTCCTCTTCCCCCCCCCCCCCCCCCACCAATTACTGAAAAAAAATCCAGTATTCTTACGCATAAAAAAGGCTCGATTCCAAATATAACTGCAACCTTTCATCTAAAAGCCTTGAAAATATATGTGCGAATATGAAAGAGGTGATTCATGGGAGTTCCTGGCATACATCATCATACCCAAGGCCTTTTAAACTGATATTATTGCAGAAGCCTATATTCACGTAAAACTAAGATGTCGTATTCCGTGATTAAAAGGTGATGGGGTCAGAGGGAGTGCAGAGTACCACTTATTTAAAAATAATAATAATTAAAAAAAAAAATTATATTATATATATATATATATATATACAGTATATATACACACACACACATATATATATATATATATATTATACAGTATATATAATATATATATATATATATACATACACACACACACAATTTCCAAGTCATTAAAAATAGTGGGGGGTTTTTTAAGAAAAGAAAATACATGCTTTTGTGCTCTTTATAGCATAAGTATGTCATAAAACCTAAATGTTATCCACAGTGCTTTATCCGCTTGGTAAACGAATTTAACCTTCCATCTGTGTACACTGTACAACTATTTTTTAATGCTATTTCCACCACTGGTCACACACACACACACACACACACACACACACACACACACACACACACACACACACACACACACACACACACACACACACACACACACACACACACACACACACGATTGGGTATTCCAACTGAAAAGTAAGATGTTATTCAGAAATTTCAGCACAAGTGAAAATAAGTAATAAAATACAAGTATATTTTAGGATACATTGTAATACTTATCAGTTTTTTTTTACATTTGATAAACATGGATGTACAGTGATAGAGCGCATATAGAAATAATCACCAACTCAAGATATTCATTAGTGCTAGCCACTTTGTCGCCAATAAATAAGTATTAATAAAAACGATGGGTTCTATGCATCAAGACAATAGTCGTTCAATTCTGGCCCAAATATGCCCCAGATATGCCCCCTGTGGTCTTTATTGAATATTCTTCCCCATTCCTGAGAAGCCATGGTCTGCGTTAAGACGAATGGGACTAAAGGGCCTATGTGCTGTTGATCCTGAGTTTAATAAAATATTTAACTTTCATCCATCACACACCTTTGCCAGGTCTGCTGTGTTGATGATGTCACAATGTCTACTAGCGGCTAGTAGTAACTAGCCCACAGTATTAAGCAGCTGGAGACCCTTTGTACAAAGTAGTTTCACTATTGGCAATTAAAGAGGGTAGTAGGGCATTAGAGGCGGGCAGTAATATTTAACTGTAATTATTGGGGTGGCACCTACTGTATATTATTTTTGTCCTCTATGTATTTGGATACCGAGGCAAAGGGGAATGTGTCTGTGGTCATACTCACTACTCCTTTATAGTGATGCAGGATGCTAAATTTACAGTCTGGGTTCCGAACATTAAGTGCCAGTTTTACACACTGTACGACGTAATATGGAAAAGACCGTTTTGATCAAGTGTAGGTTTTTTTTTGGCAATCCCCAAGATTTCTCCTATTAATCAAACAGACTGACAGCATTAAACAAGAAGCTGTTCTTTCCTCTGCGAATTATTTCATTCAGCAATTAGTGACCAGTGCCAAAAAAATACCTATACAAATATCAATATTTGCCCACTGACACACAACACCAGCCATCTGAAAATGCGGCATGTGGGCAAGTGAAGGGCAGAGAGACGTAGGCCTGTATACGCCTGGCGAAACCAAGATAGCCATATGTTTAAATGTTCTTTTTTGACAGGTCAGGGCCTGGACTGCTGAAAAACACCCCATTGGCAAACAATGGCTATGAATGTAGCTCTGATCAGGAGAAAGAGCAAGATTAATGAGTGGAATTACAAATAAGGAAACGCATACACAAGCAAATCAGACATGTATACACACACACACTCTAATTTTGGGGGGGTGAGGTAGAAAATGAAACCCTTCTGGGAAAAAAAGTTCTGATCAAGAGACTTTGGGACCCAAATGACTTGGGTCAGGTAAGAAGACATGTCATACCCAGGAGATCAGTTACACAGTAGCAATGCTGCCTTTAGAAGGGGGGGGGGGGAGATATAGGCTTAACTCATACACTGCTGGAAAGTGCCTGTCTCCCACTGTTGGGTTTAAAGGGACCTGTTACCACCCCTCCTGTTACCTTTACACCGGATCTGCTGGTGTGAACCTCTGCCTCCATGCTCTGGCTGTTCTCCCTCTTGTCTTTCTTAGAGGAATTAGCCCTCACCTTATAAGTGGATGTGTTGGAGGATTTAATGAATAATCCTGGGACTGAGTTGCATTGCTGCTGCGAGCTGGTCTGGTGAAGTGAATTGGAATCTTCTGACTCTTTGCCACTGTGATACACCACCCTGCTGTCTGAGATGTGAATGCTTGGAGCACAGCCCATGCTTCGATGTCTCTTCTACCAGATTCCCCCCCACCCCTACAATAAAACAAAACCCCACTGTAGTGTGCCTTCAATCTGTGCTGCAGATGAATCCTACAGGGGATGTGTTGGATTCGGTAGCCAGCGATTTGCTGTCACTCTCCTGCATGTCATACTTTAAATCTGCCACCACCAGGAAAAAAATAGCTTAGGAATAAACTGTGATGTCTTCCTTCAGGCAATGGGGTTTTTTGTTGTTGTTGTTGTTGGTGGTGTGTGTGGTCCTCCAGCATTAACTCCAAAGGGATAGGGGCATGTGGGTTGTTCCTTTGATTTCCCTCACTACACACAGCCTCCTCTCATCGACTTTCCCGTGCACCATCAGCATGGCAACATTGTATCCACGGATCAATTCATGCGAAGGGCTGCAAGCAATGCTGATGTGATCACATGAAGAGCTGGGAGATGCAGTGGAAGCTGCTGCTTCTCCCTTCCACGCCCTGTGCACCCAATATTTGTAGTATCCTTCCTCCCAAGTTGGAGATCAATTCATTTCCTGGCTTTATTTTTATGAGGGGGGTGGTGGATGGGGGGTGGATAAAAAGGCACAGGGTCTTCCTTGGTGTCCCCTCCACAGCTTAGAAAAGTCTTGGTGGGGATCCTTGGGGAACTTCTAGAACCTCATCATGTTCCAGCAGAGGAGGAGGAGGAGGAGGGGGGGAGGAAGAGGCTTATTTACATTCACACACTCAGCTCCTCTTGGCAACAGGAAGATTCCCCCCCTCCTGAAGATCTGCAGCCTTATCCGGACACACATACCCAGGCTGGGGACCCCCCCTCCCCTAACCCCTGCCTTCACAGCCCCCCTTTACCAGAGCACAGGCAGAGAGGGGGGGGGGGATGTCACAAAGGAAAGGTGGGGGGGGGGGGGGGTGCAATAAATAGCACTGTCCCCTGCAGGGTGTCACAGGCTCCTCAGTCTGCAAAAAAAGGGACTCACCCACCCTCCCCCCTGCAATGATCCTGCGGGGTCCTCAATGAATTAAATGGTGCGTTTATAAATGCAATCCTCCCCTATATGCCTGCGGAAGGCTGCCTGCCTCTCATTCACGTTGCATCCCGCTGCCCTTTGCAGCGCTGCTGCAGCAAATAAAATAGCCCAGTGTCTTCCCTCTCTCCCTTTTTCCTTCTCTTGTCTCTCAATGCACCTCTTTTCTCTCTCTCTCTCTCTCTCTCTTCCTTTTCTCCTTCCTCCCTCCCTCTCTCCCCCTTTTTTTTCACCCTCTCCAGTTCTGCACAGCGGCGGTGACAGAGGCAGACCCAATAAAAGCACCAGCAAAGGGCTGACCTGCAGCCTTTACTGACGTCAATGCAAATGAGCCGCCGGCAGCCAATCCGAGGCTGGGTGAGCCTGAATGGGCGGGGCCGCAGCTGGGTGCCAAGTTTAAATGGTACCTGGGGCTGAGCTGTTCATACCTACAGCAGCGTTATAGGAAGGCTTATTCCCAGGGATTTAGTCTATCAATATCTCTATGCTGAAAAATAAATAATAATAATACCTCATCAATCAAGTATAAACATATCCCATTTATGCCATGTTTTTTATTATTGTTACAGGAAACTGAAAGATACAGAACCCAGAAAGATTCTCTGCATTAATGTTGCATGCAGGAGACATTTGGGACTGCAAAGAAAAACATGTTTTTATTTGGGGGGTTTTCTTTTCCGTTAATAAATCTGCTGCTGTTATTTGCCTCCGTTTTGCAATCTGGAGTCTTAACTACATAAATAAACCCAAACTATGGGTATGCCATGTAATCTTACAAATATGTATATATCACCCCCTCTGATGTCTGCCTTATCCATCTCATACATTGCATATGTTGGGTTGCCTAAGCCCAACTCAGAGCCGACTGCTTAATCGATGCTGAAAATGGGAAAGAATTGATTCAATAAAAGTGTAAATTGTTACATACTGTATTATTTGCAGACATGGCAAGTAACTCCTCCACCATAGACCCACTACTTGCTGATGCAAAGTGCCCATAAAGTATTTGGATTAATTCATGCAAACTTTCATTTCATATGATGAATATGCAATGTATATCTATATAGCTCCTTAGCCATGTACGCGGCACTCTGCAGAACACATATTAGAAGGAAATAAAATACAATACAGGGCTGGGCACACATATACAAAGTCAAGTTTGATACATAACACCTAGGAAGGGGCACTAGCGTTTTTCAAAATGCACTAAAAAGTAATGTTACATTGTTACATAGTAGGTGAGGTTGAAAAAAGACATATGTCCATCAAGTTCAATCTATGCTAAATTTAGACGACAGATACTTTATCCTATATCCGTACTTACAGTATATTGATCCAGAGGAAAGCAAACAAAAACCCCAGTGACATATCATCCAATGATATCTCATAAGGGGAAAAATAAATTCCTTCCTGACTCCGAGAATTGGCAATCAGATTACTCCCGGGATCAACATCCTTCCCATGTTTACTTATTTGGTATATCCCTGTATACCTTTCCTTTCTAAAAAGATGTCCAACCTTTTTTTCAACAAATCTATTGTATCTGCCATCATAGTCCCCATATGTACTGAATTCCATATTTTAACTGCCCTTGCTGTAAAGAACCATTTCCTTTGTTACCATGTTTTATGCAGCGAATAATCCTGTTAAGCAGTTTATATCCACTATGTAGGAATATCTATTGACAGAGTAGTAAACTGACCACTATGTGAATGGTAGCAAAATAAATTGCAGCTTTATAACATCAGAATACCCTTCCAGCAGGGCATACTAGAATTGTCAATGAATGAAAGCACTCATGATGTAACACTTTCTCTATAACTTTAAATATCCAATGAGATGTTCAGTAAGGCTGAGCAGCAGCACAGCAGATCTTGTGAATTGGAATGATACTAGACTGGTTAGAACTGAGTTAAATAGCCGTTTTGGGGAAACAAAAAAGATTTCAGATTTATTTCTTCGACTGAGCTACTGATTGAGCCACTGATTGAGCCACCTGTGCTGAAGCTGGGATATCCTTAAAAACCTAGCCCTTTGGGGGGTTGTGAGGAGTGGAGTTGAGCCCACCCTGCATTAAATAAGATCTCCACCCTGCATTTACAATGCAACGCTAAAAGGTCAGCCTTTAATGTTGTGGAATACATTCATAAGTAGCACAGTCGCTCCGGCACATCAAGCATTACACATAACCAAGGAGTGGTTGGGAGGGAATGAGGCTTTTACTAGTCCGGTTGCTTCAGGCCTTTTACATTCTATTAAAAAATATCCTTTTCAAAGGAACCGAAGCGTAGCATTAATGGACATATCACTACTGGGTGTCCACAGTTATTTGGCTTGTCAATGGTGTCATCAGCTGTTGAACTAAAAGCAGAAATAAAGGAGTGGCTTAGTGGGGTGTTCTATGTATCGAGTTGTTTTCTGCACCTTCAGTGTGCCTGTCAAACAAAGAAGCTTGTTACCCAACTTGTTGCAAACACCTCTGCAGAATAAATGACAGGTCTATCTATCCTCACTCAGGTATGTATGTATGTCTTTATTTATATAGCGCCATTAATGTACATAGCGCTTCACAGCAGTCATACACGTGGCAATCATATAAATAACAAATACTACAAATAACACATAATGGGAAGAAGCGCTTCAGACATAAAAGTGACATTTAGGAAAAGGAGTCCCTGCTCCGAAGAGCTTACAATCTAATTGGTAAGTAGGAAGAACGTACAGAGACAGTAGGAGGGTGTTCTGGTAAGTGCGTCTGCAAGAGGCCAAGGTTTATGTATGAGGTGTAAAGTATCAGCCACGGAGCTACTCATCTGCTTCGTTAAGCAGGTGTGTTTTAAGGTGGGAAACATGGAAAACAGTCTAATTTATTCCCACAATCGTCGATCACACAGTTTGCAGGCAATCTCCCTCATTCATTCCTTATCGAGGTTCTTCTGAATGACAACACCGCTAGTTTGCATGGCCTGTTTCCGCACGTGAGGACCGTCAAGGTGTTTCTGTCCCAGAATGAACAACAGGCAGATGGTAACCAAACATTGAGTGCACTGCAGCGTTAATGTCAGGGATCTTTATTTGAGAATGTTGTGTCACAGAAGTGTTTTGCACTGACATTCACACACGAGGCCTGTTATTATGAGATGTTATTCTGCCCTGCAGGGCCCAGGACAAAGTGATGACCTGAGCCACGGGGTATTGAAGGGGAGAACAGACGTGCGGGGGAGTTAGTGGACCTTCAAGAGGCCCAACCCCATCGGCAGATAATGGCCCAACCATGTCACTTTCGATCGGGCCCTAACTTCTGGGCAGTTCCCCAGAGCAGTTAGGCCCTTGGACAGTTGTCCCAGGTTTCCCCCAGGTATCTCTGTCTCTGTATAGGTTAAAATTAAGTATGTTTTAGTCCAGTCTGACCTTCATTGGGCAAACCCATGTTGCAAAAAGAGGCATTTAGGAAATACACAGAAGGGCCATAATTAGTGACAGTTAAAAATCAGTAGTCCACTTAGGACACCGAACCATTTTTCGCTTCCAGTAACACGGAATTGTGAAGAAAAAAAAAAAACGTATATAGGATGGCGCTCTCTACTGGCAAATGTTAGTGCTAATATTAAAGCGAAAACCATAAATGTGCCCAATAATAGTGACTAAAATAAGGCGAAAATAAATGTATTACTAATATATTTATACCAGTGATATGTGTAGCAAGTGATAATTAAATGCGAACCTCCACTCAACCTTCAAAAAAGACTGTTTCCGCGTCTGAAAACCTGACCTGTTGCTGAAGCAGAGGTATCCTGAAAACCTGACCTGTTGGTGGCCCTGGAGGACTGGAGTTGGCCACTCTTGATGTAAATCATAAACAGTAGCAATATGTAGCAATGTTTTGAGGTACCAATATTGCTTAGTTTTCCCCTGCACCCCTTTGCCTCTGAAAAGCAGAAATTCACCATGCACCAAAAAGGTGCTTAGCACAGGAGCTCCGCACTTCTCTAAAGAATGTGTAAAGAAAAACAACAAAAAAACAAGATAAGCTGCTAGTTACACCTAACCTAGCTACATTTCACTGGGACATAAAACAGCCTGTAGCCAAATGCTACCGTAATTACCTTGTCAGCCACACCATCCATCACAATGTGTCTTCAAACAAACGTGTACCTTGTGAATAAAAACAAGAGGCATGTGTGCGGTAATCCGTCTGTGCCAAAGGCCCCCAAACCCCCTCCCCCCCCTGTCATGCAGAGCATAGTGTTGCTTTGCATGTTACTTTGGCATGGCAGTGCTTTAGGAGAAATGGTGCACTGTGAAACAGACAGTACTTTGTATGAAATGGAACTCTATTTTTTTTTTCACTATTGTCCTTCTATTCTCTATTTCAGGGGTGACCAACTCCAGTCACTCAATCAGTGGCTCAGTCATTCTGTCCGAACCACCTGTGCTGAAGCAGGGGTATCCTGAAAACCTGACCTATTGGTGGCCCTTGAGGGCTGGAGTCGGCCGCCCCTGCTAGATTGCATCAAATTATATTGGATTCAATAACCTGAAAGTACTAAGCTATGTGCTTTCAATGCAGAATAAATGGCAGGCCCCTCTGGCAACTAAGAGGTTAAACTGAAGGAGTGGCTCAGTAAGTAAAGGCAGTGACAATGACACTGAGGGGAACCAGGTTAAATTCGCAGGGTCGGCTCCTTGTCACCTTGGGCAAGTCACTTTATCTCCCTGTGCCTCAGGCACCAAAAATATAGATTGTAAGCTCATCTGGGCAGGGACTTGTGTCTGCAACATTCCTATGTGCTGCGTAGCGCGCTATACTGAAATTGGGAAGCAATTTGAGTCCCATTGGGAGAAAAGTGCTATACTGTATGAAATAAAGTTATTATTATATGTTGTGACAATAGCTGTAGTGGCATTCCATCATAACCCCTTCACTGCTGGCAGGAAAGCCATACTGTGGCTAATAACTCATTGCTCCATCAACTCAAAGATAAGGCCAAACCTTTCTCGTGTGTTTAAAGTGCATTGACAGCATGAAGTTATGTGTTCAGAATATAAATAATATGCGACACAGGTCGGGACTCACCGTCACGCCGAGGTATTACAAGGCTTCACAAATCTCTGCCCCGGGTAGCTTACAATCTAAATCATGTCAGCTTAGACCAAGTAGAGTGGAAACAAAAATGTTTTGCAGATATTGAAAAAGTACAAGTCAAAGTGAAAGGCGCAGTCTAGTCAAAAATACTGAAGCCCAGATGCATTAAACAGTGTTAAAACTTAACAAGGGTGTAATTCCCCCAAACAACACCTCTATCTAGGAAGTCACCCCCCAGTATGATGCCCACTACAGCAGATTTCCAATTTGTATTCATTTCCAGGTCTCCCCCCCCCCCCCAATGTATTTGAATTTGTTATTTAGATAGGCCCGAAGCCTGCAGTAAAGTGTTTCCATGGGGACATCTGCTGTGTATTCTCACGTGGTTCACCCCACTGATAGCACAGAGCTGATTTCCATAGAGACTCAAAGAAGCTGTCTTATCCCAAGCCTCTAAGATACGGCTCTCTAGTAGTCCAGCGATGTTACAAAGTGGGAGTGTCGTGGTAAACATGCTAACTTTGGGCTCATGTTTCAGGAATAACAACACAGACATTCAATGAACAGAGGAAAAATTACAGAGTATAGTGAATATTTAACAAATATAATATAAACACACAGAGAGTATAAATGGGAAGTACGGTGCTGTAGAATAGATCTGAGCTCTGTTTAGTAAATGTGTGCCTCAGGCCTAATTTCATATTACAATTAAGTCTTCTTCTTCAAGCATCACCTATTCCTTTCTTGCATGTAGTGCATGTATACTTATATTTCAATATCTTCAACAACGTGTGCAGTATTTTACAAATAAACAACAGAATACAGGAAATTGTAATAACGCACAAATATATTTTAGTAGCAGTGATTTTTTTTTTTTATGAGCTGTGGAACTTTTTCTCGGCAGAATTAGACAGAAAACTGTAGAATTTAGTGTGTGTCTGTGTCTTAGCAGTTGTTACGTCACATAATAACTCTCCATATTGCCAAATAATTTGATTAATTTCTCTAAGTTTTTCTTCTTCTCATAAGTATGGTCATCTAATTATTTTGGCCAGAACATGTTAAGCCTGCAACCACATGACATAATGAATATAAAAATGAATGAAATTATTTGCCATATTGGATGTTGCATTCTTTGGTTACTGTTATACATTTGAGGTCTTTTCCCTGAATCCCTCCAATTGGCACAATTAAATATATATAAATATATAATACTGTGGGGCCGGGGTTTGAACTTGCTAAGGTTGTGTAAGTCTAATTCTCCATATCGATTGCTGATGGAAGTATGATGTACATTGATATATGGGTGCCTTTTTCACATAATTGTATATTGTCAAACAAAAACCAAGAAAAGCAGTGTCATAGGCTGATACACCTGTTACAGGTGAAGGGCACCCGTGTTAGTCACAATTCCCAAAACAGCACCAAAACATCATAGCATTTTTGTTACAAAGTAATTAGTCAAATATTCAACAGTGTTTTTGTATGATATAAACAATGAAATATTACCCCCTTCTCTGCTGGTGATATTATGAATACATTGTAACCCCTGGATGTCCTACTTACCAAAACACCATTCTACTGTCTCTGTAAGTTCTTCCTACTTACCACTTAGATTGTAAGCTCTTCTGGGCAGGGACTCCTTTTCCTAATGTTACTTTTAGGTACCAAGCGCTTATTCCCATTATGTGTTGTATTATTATGCAACGTGTATCACGGCTGTGACATGTACACGGATGGCGCTATATAAATAAAGATTTACATACATTGCTAACACCTCCAGAAAAAGATATCTGAAAATGAAATGTGCCTGTCATCTTACAAGTAAATCTTTATTTCTACATTCTTTCTACACTGTGATGGCATTTTAAAAGCTTTTTAAAATTGCCATATGTATAATTTTACCATGGAAACAACACCATTCAGGGGACTTTACCTCCTTGTCTATCAAGAGTGATGGAAGCGTTCTAAGCAATATTCATCTTTAATGCACCCACACTTAATCATTGTTGTCAGGATTTCTGAGATACTAAGCAAAAAAAAAACGAAATTAAAAAAGCATATTTTTGTTACATAATTAAAATATACGAAATGGTCAACATTTAGTTTGACAACCATGAAACCGCTAAAGGGGATTTTAATTATTTAGAATGGTTGTGATTTTGTTGTTTAAATAGCGTAACCATATGACATCAAGGGACATTTGTATGATTATATTTATATGAAAATTATGCGTCAATAGGTCAGTGCTAAAAGTGACACAAACCCTAACGAAACGTGCGTGTGAAGACTTCTTACATGACGCATAATTTGTTGCTTGCATTTATTTGTGACGCATCCCTGATGTTGAATATCTGATTTAAATGGAAACATAATTACATGTATTATTTTTTTATAGCAGGTATTAGTAAATATAAATGATTCGTGTGGTATTATTTATAATCGCTATATTGTGAACGCAACACACTTTGTTAACCTAATGTATTTAATGAAACATCAATGTTGCTTCAGATACATGTTCAGGTGGATCCATAGCAACTGCATTCTGCGCTTAGCGCTAAATAGAGTGTTTTTAGGTTTAACACCAAGTTGAAGGATGATTTTGATGGAGAAGATGCTCCTCCCAAAATAATGTGTTTCCTCCCTAAGTTGGGTCTCCAGAGCTGAGCCTCATTAATTTCAGCTCAGGGGACCCCCAGCTTCCCAAGATACAGACTCTCCGTAGGTAGCCAGCTCCGCAGGTTTAAAGCTCCCAGTCACGCTGGCAAACAGGAAGCCACGAGAGATGAAGTCACTGCTTCCTACTGGCCCGTGTAATGTGGCTGTTTCAAGGCAGCCATTACAATAGCCCATCCATAGCGGTTACCGTACGGAGGTATGTATCTCGGGAATCAGGGGGTCCCCAGAGCTGAAATTAATGCAGTTCAGCTCCGGGGACCCCAATGCTTCAATCCTATAACCCTAGAGAGAAAAGAAAAGAAAGCAGGATTGCTGCGTGATTTTATTTTGTGGCACACGGAAATATAATTTTTTAGTACATACCGAGCGGCTATACAAAAGTAAAACATCGTTTTTGATGCAGCTGGAGATATTTGAGTAAATAGGTGCACACAAGCGCGATTGAAATTGAGTCATGCGCCAATTTCGCACCAAAAAAACAGATTGCGACGCTCAGTACAGTGGCCCCCAAATATAAACTCGAGTGTTTCCTTTTAATCTGATCACATCGGCCCAAGAAGCCACCTCCTGCCGATAACCACCAACCTGTTGCTGTGAGTGGGATCTCAGACTTGTAGGATAATGGCATTTCGTGACCTCGATAACAAGTGAAATGTGTGCACGACTGATGCTGGCTTTCAACTGTGTGATACTACAGCGTCCATTCATGAGTGTAAGGCAGGGGTGATCAACTACAGTCCTCAACCACCCCCAACAGGTCAGGTTCTCAGGATATCCCTGCTTCAGCACAGGTGGCTCAATCGGTCCCTGCTTCAGCTCAGGTGGCTCAATCAGAGGCTCAGTCTTTGACTTGAGCCACCTGTGCTGAAGCTAGAATATCTTGAAAACCTGACCTGTTGAGGGGGGGGGGGAGGGGTGAGGCCAGCAGTTGAGCACCCCTGTGTAAGGTATGGAGAAGAAGACAAGAAGATGCACTAAAGATGGTCACATTCACTGAAGTGTGCCCATTTGATTTTAATTGTGGTAGGCAACATGATATTCCTCAAAGGCCGCGGGGGGGGGGGCGACTTGTTGAGACAAAGGTAGTAAGGGGGCTATGTTATAACCCCCCAGACCCCCCCCCCCCCCCCCCAATTGTGAACAGGTGCTGAAGCCCTCTTTCTGGTATTCTTTATGGGGTTGGAGAGATACCCAAACCAGGGCAGAAGTCAAATGTCAATGGATTTTTTTGCCAAAGTGTATTTTTACAGACACATTAGCATATATATTTCCGGCTAGCTCAGGTCACCACG
The DNA here is from genome assembly GCF_040206685.1 of Ascaphus truei. Classification (NCBI taxonomy): domain Eukaryota; kingdom Metazoa; phylum Chordata; class Amphibia; order Anura; family Ascaphidae; genus Ascaphus; species Ascaphus truei. The sequence continues at coordinate 13,017,882 of NC_134500.1, forward strand.
TGGCCCCACTTCTGCATTCTATGTTGTTGTTGCAATATAGAGAAACAAAGATAAAACCCCGGAGTAGTTGAGGAAGAAAAAATCGGACGTCTCCAAACACGTTTGAATTAACCACTCAGTAGCCAACATGCATGCCTTAAAATACCCCCTATATAACCCATTGTATGCCATAGCAGTTGTGTGGTTAATATAAGTGTGCTTGGAGCGCAGGTCAACACACAAGCTTTTGAGACTCGGATGTAAAGGCAATTTGTAAACGCAATTATTTTGTACCATTTCAATGGGCCTGCACGATTAATGCAAATGTTTTCCTTTCGTTGCAATGCTTGTGATTCCTTGGTGCAGTTCCAGTAATTCTTCTAAGGCTCTTCTGTGATTTCCTCCCCTCCCTGAGTAGAAGAGAATTGTACCTCTCAGCCCCTGCAGTGTTAGCTTTTGCATGCTCTGCCAGGCTCCAACACCCACAATGCAAGAGGATTGGAATAGCAGGGACAAGGTGAGGTCACGTGACGCCTCTTTCCTTGTTTGCAATTCATCTCTCTAGCAAGGTACAGCTTGACCTTGGGTGACTCTGGCTAAAAGGAACAATTATTGGGCTTAAGGCAGCGAGAAGAAAAGAACAGTGGAAAACAAGCAGAATGAAGCCTTCCAAACCCTGTTCAAAGCTTGAGCCATTTGCACTGTCGAATAAAACATGTATCTAGCTCCTTCCTGTTGTCTACATTTGTCTTAACATATTTAATTTATTTATAGAAATGTTTTTACCAGTAAATAATACATTGAGAGTTACTGCTCGTTTTCAAGTATGTCCTGGGCACTGAGTTATAACAATACATGGTTATATTAAAAGAACAAGGGTATACAGTCAATTCACAGACAGATAGAGTTTGAAAATTGGGTACAAAGGATAAAGGGCATGCGAGTTTCAGATTCAAATAGAGCAGCTTTGACATCACCAAACATCAGCGAACAGCAGCAAACGGCTCACACCCTTTGGCTGCGCCAAAGGCTGTCTGCCTTTGGGGCAATGCAGATATACACTGGGGTGGTTCAGATTCAATGCAGCTGTGAATACAAAGTTCTTTGTCTTCTTGGCTCATTAGCATTCCAGTGGGTGGGGATGACGTTACACAAAGTACAAGCAAATGTTAACCCTTAGCACGCTGGTCCTGTGTAGAGGTGAGCAGCTCTTGAGGAGCCCCATCAGGCTGTCCGCCTTTGGGGCGACGCTGGTGTACAATACATCTGTACAATATATGTACTCATGTCATACAATGTTATTGTCCTCCCTCTGGCACTGTGCTGTGCTGCTGAGTATGTTAAAGCCATACAGATAAAAAAAAATCATTATCATATATATTAGTGTTAGTTGAAGAAATGGCCAATCAGAAAGTTGTCCATCAGCTGCACAATGCAGAATCAATAAGCAAACTCAATACCAACAAGTCCAGGGTTCTTTAAATGGCAGAGCCCGATTTCCCCATCCTAGGGGCCCCTGGTCAGGCCAGGCCCAATGGCTTATTGAACTAAAATGATCAGCGGCAGCGTTTCTCGATGGTGTAATCGGCTTTTGTTTTGAGGCTGTGACATGGGTGACAAATGCATTTGGGAGGGGGGGGAGGGGGGCTGCTTCCCGGCCTAGAGACCTCAACTGGGTAAATCAGGCTCTGCCGTTGGGACTTTTTGCTCCAGTTGCTTGGAGGAGAGGTCCCCCCTTAGCCGTCCCCTCCACTCTAAACAGACAGGCAGCAGGGGTCCCCAGAGCTGGACCATGTTAATTTCAGCTCCTGGTTCCCAAAATGTTTACCTGAGAAGGTGCCGCCGGTTACTTCCGGGCTGCCAAATCCCAGCTCCACGTGGACCAATAGGAAGCCACCACAGCTTCCTAGTGGCCCATGTAATGCGGAAGAATTAACCTCCATTTTGTTTCCCCCGGTGAAGATGCTACTGGCGGCACGAGCCTGGGACACTGCTCCTTTGAGAATTATTTATACTGAAACTCACTTGTAGCTTAAGGTATTTCATAAATGTAGATAGGACAGATCAATACATCAAAAATTCAATGACAATAAGCGTGTGGCCCTTCCACTCATTTTTTTCTGATCCGTCCCCATTGGAAACTAGTTGGGGGGCCCTGGATTAGTCAGAAAGGTAAAAGTGGTCTTTGCTTTGGTTTCTGAACTTCTGTAAAACAGGGCTTTGCCGTTCACTCTATGTAAAACCCCTATCAAGTTTATAATAATAAGCTAATAAGTCATACAGGTCTATGTTGAAATAGATTTTTTTCAAGCCTTTAAAGATACAGACCAAGCAATATCCTACATGTGTTTTTTTTAATCAATCAGTTTTGTACCATGAGAAAATACTTGTAGCATTTCTTTTAAACAACTCTGAATGACATTTTTAATGTATTATAATGTAACAAGCATTTTTTGTTTCTATAGCAACCATTTACAAAGTCACATCCCCTTCCTCTTCTGAAACAGGCTCCGACATAACCCTTTTTAAGCCCTGCCCTCTCTCTAGAAGTGCACCAATTGTATCTAGTGACTGCCTGGTCTCATGATCTTCCCCACAGAACTTTGCATCTTCTGCTGCCCTTACAGCCATCTAGCGAACCCCCGAGCCAAATCTTAGTTAACTTAGTTAATTACTTATCATTGTGTGGATTGTATTGATGCACATATTAAAGGGGGAAAAAATAAAATAAACATTTGAAAAAAAACAGCAGTTTGGACTGCTGCTTCAAATGTATCTAAAATGACATTACAATAATCTTGTGGTCCTTCTACTCCTAAATGTTTTCTGATCTGGTCCCTTTGTTGAACTAATTGAAGAGTCCTGATGTATAACATGCAACAATGGACAAAGCAAGTTTTGGGGATCTGTGGAAGTCAAAAGCTTCTCTTATTTTCTGCAATGCTTAAAAACAAACCTACTTGTTTGATGTTGCTTCTGAATTGGACTTCAATAGCAAATGATTGCCAGGACCTGAACTACGCTATCAACTTTATCTTGAGTAATCAGTTATTGTTACTGCCCGTGTGTGATGTAGTTTCTACGCAGCAAGTTAGAAGAATGATCGTCCATGATAGGCAGCGACGAAATGATTAATCCAACCAAGCAAAGAGTGAGCGTTTGTACTGATGAAAATGTGCATCGTTCACTTGTAAATGTTATGACACAGTATTGTCTAACTCCTCTCTACTTGTTTGGCTCGAAAATCAGGATAATGCAGTGAGTGCCACAGGATTCATTGTAATCATTTAATAATAACTTTATTTCATCCAGAGCTTTTCTCCCAGCGGGACACACAGCGCGTCTCAATTACAGTATAACGGCACGGTAACGCAGCACACAGGAATTGTTACAGACACAGTCCCTGCCCAGAGGAGCTTACAATCTATGTTGTTGGTTCTGGTTCTTACGGTGTCCAGACCAGGGTTTGGTTCTCAGATTCCAGGAGGAGCATAAAGGGGAAACAAAAAACCACAAAGATACTCTAAGTGTAGAGGTTCTTATATTCAGTAAATGTGATGATGAAGTCTTGGCTCTTTTAGAAGGCCTACTTACAAAACGTAAGATATAATCAAGCAGTGTGCAGGGGGATTTGCATCTCTCCCCGACAGGTGTGGTATATGAGGTAGCAGGTAGTCAGTGGCTATCACTCCAAAGACAGGTGTGGTTGAGCTGAGCAGGGTTCACAGTATTCAACAGGATAAGACCCCATGGAAAAAGAGAGAGAAAAACGCCATAGCACAGATCAGCTAGGTATAATATGTTTAAAATATAAATTGTGCACTTGCAATAATGCAGTTTAAAATGGGCTGTTAACACTTGTAAAGTGTAAGGGAGAAATCGTCTGCTGCACCGGCTCACCGTCCTGCCCCCGCCGACGTCTGCTAGTCCTGGAACTGACCGCAGCTCACAGTGTGTGGCGATCAGAGGCCACAACTCCGGCGCGTCCCAGTGAATGTGGCGTCTGACGTCACTTCCGGATCGGGTCTGGCAGCTGGCGGCTTCTCTCCTCTCAGCTCCAAGATACTCAGGAACTCCCACTCTACGCGTTTCGCCAGAGGATTCGGCTTCGTCAGGAGTGTGGAGTACCCGCCTTTGTTTATGGTATATATAGCCAGAATAATACAATACAAACACATGCAGCCTAATGATCTGTGATTATTTAAAGGAGTATACACGTTATCATCTGCTATCAGCGTCTATGCACTAATGGATGGAGGAACACATCTCTATGTAAAAGAACTAGAGAAGAGGAATCAGCATGAACTAAAAGTACTTGAATTAAGATTAAATAAGAAGACAATTTTAGGAAATGGGGGGAAAGGAAATAATCTCTGTACAAATGACAACACTATTAAAGGAGTCACATAAAATGGCTAATACATCATATTACATCATTCACATGAAAATATAATGACATTATACAAATCCATTCTAAAAACTGAAGATGCATTCATAATACATCCTTCAAGGGAGAATAATCCAAGAGAGAGTACAATCAATAGAATACAGTATAGGGAACAATTTCTAGTTCAAGCTGACAATATTTGGGACAGATTTTTGGAAAAGAATTATAAGAAAGAAAGAATAGATAAAGCCCTTACTGACGCTGACGTGAAGAATAGGGGCGAGCTACTGCAGCCTAACCCTAAGGATTTAGGTAACAAGGGGAAATTTGACTTTGCATTTCTGACCAGCTATACCAAAGAAGCAAAAAAGATTACAAACATTATAAACAAACATTTGGACATTCTTTTGAATGATCCCATTTTAGGAACAGAAATTCCGACTAAACCCAATTTCATGTTTAGAAAAACCTGTAATTTAAAAAATAAACTAGCCCCAAGTGCATTGAGGCAGGTGAGGCCCCGTACAGATAATTGGCTAAGTCATACAAAGGGATTTTTCGGTTGCAAATCATGTAGAGCATGTCAGTTCAAATCAGTTCTAGTCTGTGAGGCTCGTCTGCGCAATCAGGAGCGATTGCATGAACTAGCAGACGAGCCAGCGTGCGCGATCGGGAGGCGGGGGGAGGCGGGGCACGGACGACACTGGGCCAATAGCCCACGAAACGCCGACGTAACAGCGCCGTGACGTTGACGCGGCTGCGCTCTGATTGGAGGTTTCAGCCGACAGCACGCTCAGAAACAGGTTCTGCCGTCGGCTGAAAATCAATGCGCCTCAGCACGCCTGCGCAAGCTCGCGGGAGCCCCCTCTCAAGACATCCTCATTGAGGATGACGGGACTCATTGCGGAGCGTCCGCACGGCTCAACGCTGACTGTCCTTCTATGGACTCAGCCTAAGGCTCCTGGAGCAAAGAATAAGGTGGACAAGAGTAGAAAAAAAAATTGTCGTCATCCCAAAGACTCACGATCAGGGCTGGTTTACAAATATTTTTTTTTTTATAGAAATCTCACAATGATGGCCATTTTTACGAGGCCCAGCAGGAAATGTTTTAATCATCTTTCTGCTATACCAGGGGTGGCCAACTCCAGTCCTCCTTGATTTAGCCACCTGCGCTGAAGCAGGGCTATCCTGCTGCTGGCACCCTTGAGAACTGGAGTTGGCCGCCCTCTGCCCTAAACAGAAAAACGACTTCGATTTCACCGAGCGGTCAGGTTGAAAAGGAGAAGTGTCGGTCACCGGCAGCGGTGCTGACTCTGCACAGTAATCCTTTTGTTGTGGGCGCCATGGACAACGGTTGACGTCTCTGCCGCATTGTATGACGAAATGAATGACCGAGTTCGAAGCATTGTCTTCTGCTATTGACGAACTCCTGAAAGGTTTCAGGCCTCACCAGGCATTGACGTCACATCGCCCATTGTAATGATAAACCTGCCGACCTTCAGCCATTCTAAACAAACGATAGGGAAGAATTGTACTACAAAGCACGCAAGAGATTTACATCACCGCAGTGGCTTTGCAGATGGAATACTACAGCACAGCGACATGCTTTCACATGCTCGGTGCAGAAACCCTGATTTATCTCGGCTCTGGTGACATTTGTATTATTAATTCAGTGTTTCAATTACCATTAAGTATCCGAGCGATTGAATTCAATTAAGCAGCAGTAACTCTTGGCCATATTTCTTTTATTAGCACAGATTATTTGTAGCGTCCTGGGAGATGGGAGGACCCCCCCCCCCTTGCAGCTGACCCCAGGGACCCCCTGAGTCCTGACATATTTGCTGGTTTCTCTGCTCATTGACGGGGGGGGGGGATTAAAATGGCAGCGGGGATGTTAGGACGCCCAAAACGGCATCGGTGGCGACTTCCGGTTGGGTGGCCATGTTAAAACGACGCGAGCAAACGCCGGTAATTACACCTGAAAGTATCTAAGGAGCGGGAGAGGCGAGGGTTTTCTTGGAGCAGAAATTAAATTAAAAAGAGGGTTAGACAGGAGTACTGCTTTTAAAGGCGCAATCCATGCAATATCCTACGTGTGTGTTTTTGTTGTTTTTTTTTAAATCAGCTCTGTAGTATTAGATAATACTTACATTTTTTTGTTTAATTCAACTCTTAATGCCATTTTTCATGTTTTAATATACAGAACATACTTTGATTTCTATAGCAGGTTTAGCCACCTCCCCAGCAGGGCAAGATCTTTGCCACCCTTTTTTGCTCGTGACAATTTGTTGCCAATATTCCCAGCCGTTTGAGCTGTGAACTGTAATAGATAATGTTACCTTTGTAATATAATGAATACATTGTAGCTGCTGAGTTACACTGACTGAAGGATTGATTGAAACTGATAGGCAGCCATTTAGTGAACCCAGGGAAGAAGGATCTTTGCTAATCAATCACGGGAGAACGAATTGTTTGGCAGCATAGGTAATTAGTTTTCAATAAAGGTAATCAAAGGCGGCATATATATAAAAAATTATATATATATATATATATATATATATATATATTAATAGTGCGCTTGGATTGCCTCTTTAAACTGTAACAGTTATTTTTTTGTGTATGTGTAAATGATAAAATAGTAAGTAAAATAAGTAAATCCACACCAAGCATTCTGTTCTGAGTCTATCTGACAAACATAAACCTGATATGGTGTAGACACCAGAGAGAGGAAACTGAAAGCAGAGCTAAAATACAGAAGTCAAATCTGGATTAGAGGCGGGTGGAGTTATCTTTTTAGATTTACACAGCTGCGTCACAATGAGGCACGTGTCCGCTCGGGAATAAGTAGAAGTTCTTTGAATATGAAGTAATGGAATTAACTCGAGTAATATAATTGACATTACAGCGTTATTGATACAACAGGGAGAGGGGTTATTGGAGTTCATATGAAATATTATTGCGTACATCAGGGTTCCTCAAGACGCCCCACGAACAAGTCAGGTTTTAAGGATATCCCTGCTTCAGCACAGGTGGCTCAATCAGTCTCTGCTTCAGCACAGGTGGCTCAATTTGACTGAGCCACTGATTGAGCCACCTTTGCTGAAGCAAGGATATCCTGAAAACCTGACCTGTTGGGGGGGTCTTGAGAACCTCTGGTTTACAGGTTTCATCCATTTCTGACAGCTGCCCAGGAGTCAAGCCTGACAATTATTGTTTTATGCTGCTTCGGCTGTGAAACCTTTCAGCGGACAGACATTATTCTTTCAAAGATGAAGTTATAGTGAAGTTAGAACCAGTCACAAAATAAGTTAAATAAGTTATGGCAAGTAAAAAGTGCCAAATAACGTCCACCGTACAGTGTACAGCAAATAAAAATATCCCGTGCGAGCACATTCACACGTCTCAGACAGGTCTGCAACCTTACTTTTCCCCGTCATCACTTAGCATACACTGCTTCCACTGCAGCAAAGGATTCTGGGTAATGACATGCAAACGAGCGCTCACAGTGTCACAATTCTTGTCCATTGACTAGGGGGTCCATGTTAAAATGGACAAGCAAAAAGTGACACACTGCGAGAATCCCTGGCTGCAGTGGAAGCCGTGTATGCTAAGAGATAATGGGGAAAGGCAGGGTTGTGGACCTGTCTGAGATGAAGTTATACAGAGCTTTCGGGACCGCATAGGGTTTCTTCTCCAAGTGTCCTGTGGCAGCACAGTTGGAAGTATATTTTTTAATAATCCAGTTCTGTACTATGAGAAAGTAGCATTTAAAAAAAGATTATTTTTTTTAATGTATTATAATGTAACAAGCATTTTTTATTTCTATAGCAACCATTTACAAAGTCACATCCCCTTCCTCTTCTGAAACAGTCTCTGGTCAGGGGCGTAGCTAAAGCCAGGGTGCCCGCAGTCTTGGGAGGCCCGGTCTCCGCCAGCACATGGCGGGGCCTGAGATGCAGTAAGAAGCAGAGAGAGAACTCCCTTCCTCTGCAGGTGGGTGGGGCCTGGGTCAGGGGGCGGGGCCCTGAGATGCAGTAAGAAGCAGAGAAATCCCTTCCTCTGCAGGTGGGCGGGGCCTGGGTCAGGGGGCGGGGCCCTGAGATGCAGTAAGAAGCAGAGAGAAATCCCTTTCTCTGCAGGTGGGCGGGGCCTGGGTCAGGGGGCGGGGCCCTGAGATGCAGTAAGAAGCAGAAAGAAATCCCTTCCTCTGCAGGTGGGCGGGGCCTGGGTCAGGGGGTAGGGCCTGAGATGCAGTAAGAAGCAGAGAGAGAAATCCCTTCCTCTCAGGTGGGCGGGGCCTGGGTCAGGGGGTGGGGCCCTGAGATGCAGTAGGAAGGACAGAGGAGAAATTCCTCTGCAGATCCTCTGTAGGTGGGCGGGGCCTCGGTCAGTGAAAGACAGGCTGGGAAAGGTGAGAGGGAGGGGAAGGGGCGGGGCCTCGGTCAGTGGGCGGAGCTGGGGCTGCAGTCAGAGATAGGCTGGGAAAGGTGAGAGGGGGAGGGAGGGTTAAATTACAGGGGTAACAACAGACATGAAAAGGGAAGGATACAGGAAGGAAAAGACAATGAAGTACAAGAGAGAAATACATAAGGGGGAAAGAAAGACATGGGGAGAGGGGGGAGAGAGAGGGAGAGAGAGAGAGAGAGACATGAGGGGGAGAAAAGAGAGATTGTCACGGCTGTGCTCGCCACAAACCTGGGTCGGACCGCGTGGCTGAGGTGGGGTTGTAAAAGCACCGACCTTAGACCGCGCAGGCTGATCCGGATTGTGCAGTTCGTAGTCGTACGTAGCAGGATCAGGATAGGAGAAGACAGCATCGTCGGTGGACACGCCAGGGTCAGGACTGGAGACATCAGGGTAAACATTGTTCAAGCAGGAGTTTGGCAACAGGTAGTCAGGAGAGCCCCGCTTCAGCTTAGGAGCGCAGGAGTGGCCTCTGCGCGTGCGGCGACCATGGCCCATGGTACTGGTCTCACGAGGTGGTAGAAAGACCAGAGTAGCACACCGCCTAGCTGCACTGGTAAACAACTGCTTCAGCGCAAGAGTCCTGAGCGGGCTGGGAAATCCTCCGTTTCAGCGGAGGAACCAGGACACGGCCTCTGCAATAGGGAAAGAGCAGCAGGCCCCAGGAACCAGGAAGCTGAAGAAACACAGGGGAAACCTCCGCTTCAGCACAGGCGACAGGAACAGACCGCTGCGTGAGTATAGCAGCCGGTCACAGGAAACAAGGAGCTGAAGTAACAAGGAGAGTTCTCCACTTCAGCACAGGAACAGACCGCTGCGTGACACTAGCAGCAGGTCTCAGGAACCAAGGAGACAGGCAAGGCAAGGCTTATGGCAGAACACAGAGACATCCAGGAAGGACTATGATCGGCAGGGAGCATTGTGGGAAAGCAGTACTTAAAGGTCAGAGAACCAATGGCAGAAGGGGCGTGTGGCAGTATTGCTTTGGTGAGTGAATCCAGGCTGCAGTAAATATCAGGGGAAGTGTTCCAGGACTGCACAGGTCTGCAAGGTCGGCAAACATTAAACCGAGGAGCAGATTCCTTACAGAGATAGAGACATGAGGGGGCCCTGAATTTTTTTTGCAAGGGGGCCCCGCACATGTCTAGCTACGCCACAGGCTCTGGCACACCCCTTTTGAGCCCTGCTCTCTCTCTAGCAGTGCACCAGTGGTAACTAGTGACTGCCTGGTCACATGATCTTCCCAAGAGAAGGGAAGCAGGCACACGGTCTTATACAAAGAATGATCCAACGTTTCGGCAGTATACAGCTGCCTTCCCCACAGAACTTTGCATCTTTGGTGCCTCTTCTGCTGCACTGACAGCCATTTAGTGAACCCCTGAGCCGAATCTTCGCCGATTGATCACAGGAGAACGGATCGATCGGCAACTTAGTGAATTACTTATCATTGTGTGGATTGTATTAAATATTGCACATATTAAAGGGGAACAAGCTGCTGTTTTAAGTGAAGAATAGGGCTGTTTTCAGCCACAATACCCAAAAAACTGCCTAATCGTCTGCTTCGGCAGATATAAAATATGACCCATACTCGGTCGGGAGTCTTCAAGTGGAGCGAGACAAGATTAGGATAAATTAGCAGGGGCTAACTATGCTAGGTGTCGGAGGTGGATGAATAGCAGGGGATTTGAAGAGGTCTCGGGCTGTTGAGCTCACACCTTCTCTAATACGTGGGGCAGGAAGTGAACTGCTTTTATGCTGCTTAAAATAGCAAGTCCTCCAGAGAAGGGTCATCATAATCTTGGTGAAGGGAAACTGTCAGTTTAGGATCTATTTAAACCGCTTTGTCCAACAAGAATCCAGCTGCATCAATGAATAAGGAAGGGGAAATCGATCCGATATAGATATATATATATACCATAATACTGAGTTAAGTTATGGTGAGTAAAAAAAGTGACACAAACCCTCCACAGGAGAGCATACAGTTGTATTTGCATATATATATATATATATATATATATATATATATATATATATATATATATATATATATATACTTATTATACTTATACTTATTATACTTATATATATTATACTTATATTTATTATGTTATACTTAAAAACAGTGTCTCTTGGAATGTTATCTGTGCTGTTCCTTCCCCCGGTGTGGATGTGTTTTATGGCTAGAGGTGTCAAAAGGTTACTGAAAGCAAGTGAAGAAAGAGTGTGTATGTGTATCAGTGTGAATAAAAATGAATGGAGAGCCCACAGTATATACAGTGCTTTACACAAGGTGTGTGTGGAGTGGAGTGGATATAAATGGTGTGGGTGGGTGTGGAAATGTGAGAGTTTGTAGCACAACTAAAAGTGTGTGTGAATACTTAGTGGTCCCTATTGGTGTGTAGGGATGGAAGAACAAGGAGTATTAGTATGTGTGAGAGACAGCTGTGTGTGCATACATATAGCACAGTATGTACAGACATGGCCTTTAGCGCTCATGGGACGAGAGTTCACTAGTGTCAGTAATAACTCATAAAATTTCGATCTCTGTTTAGGCCACTGCTAAGTGTCCCGAACAGTTGCATAAATTTGTATTCATGCAACCGTCTCTCTTTCGGGGTTTTAAGATTACCTTTGAGTATGGCAACCCTCAGATCGTTCATCTTATGGCCAGAGTCAGAGAAATGTTCGCCAACAGGACTGTCTCTTGTACCGCGTGTGATGCTGCGGCGATGCAGGTTCATTCTCTTGTTTAGCCCCTGCCCTGTCTCACCTATGTAGTAGCAGCCCCCTGGGCATTTCATGCACATGATGAGGTACACGACATTGCTGGAAGAACAGGTGAACCTTCCTCTGATTTTGTATTCCCGATTCCTGTGTGGTATTTGTATTGTGTCCGCTGTGTAGAGCATTGCGCAGGTTTTGCATCTTGGGTCCTGGCATGGTTTTGTCCCGCATTCAGTTGTACTGCTGAATACTTTACTCCTCACCATAATATTCTTGAGATTATGGGGTTGTCTGTATGATATTAAGGGTGCTTCAGGGAAGACCTGTTGCAGTCTTGTATCTTCCTGGAGGATGGGTTGTAGTTTCCTGGCGATCTTGCGTAGGGCTCCTAGGTGTGGGTTATATGTGACCACCAAAGGTACCCTGTCGCTTGTCTCCTTCTGTTTGTATTCAAGGAGATCACTTCTTGGTATTCTGGTGGCTTTGTGAATTTGCTGGTCTACAATTCTGTGGTTATATCCACGGTTTATAAAGTCTGATCTCAAGGCTTTAATCCACTGGTCTCTGTCTGCTGTGTCGGAGCATATCCGGTTGTATCGTATGGCTTGACTGTAGATGGTTGCATGTTTGGTGTGTGTCGGGTGGAAGCTGTTGTCCCTCAAATAGCTGGCTCTGTCTGTAGGTTTGCGGTATACAGAGGTCTGTAGTTGGTTGTTCTTTATAGTAATGGTGGTGTCTAGGAAGTGTACTTCATCCGGGGAATGGGTGAGTTTGAGGTTGATGGTCGGGTGGAAAGTATTGAAGTTGTCATAGAACTGTAGGAGGTCCTGTTCGTCAGAGGTCCAAATCAGGAGGATGTCATCGATGTAGCGAAGGTATGTAAGGTATGTAAGGGGTTTCAAGTGACAGGTGGACAGAAAGTCACTTTTCAGTTTTGCGCAGAACAGATTGGCATACTGTGGCGCCATTCGAGTACCCATAGCGGGTTATCTATGTTATGCATAGATGAAAGACCCCCCCGGTTGGGAGATGCCGATGCGTCTAGTAGATGAAAGACTCCAGATTCTTAAAGTGTCACTTAATCAGGATGTTTCTGAGTAGCAGGTCCTGTTACTCAGCCTGGATATTTCACACATTGGGACCAAACTCCAGACATTGCGTCCCCAGAAATGAGTGGCCCCTTTTTACTTAGCAGTGCTACCAAGCTGCTTACTGAGCATGCTCAGAGTTACCTGGGCTGGCTGTAAGATTGGCCCCTGTGACATGGCAGGTTCTGATAGGAGGAAGATAATTCCTTGCCAATGGGATGAGGCTAATGTATCCCTTCACAGGCCCTTGTCCTTAAAAAGGCCTGTACCCCTCATTCCGGTGTGGTTGCTGTTGCTGTTACCTGATTTCTTCAAGCGGATAAGACCTGAGTACAGCGGCTACGATTCCAGAACGCAAGGGGTTAAAAACATCGCAACAAGGAAACTTGCCCTGCTTCAGGATTTCGTTAGCCCTGGGGATCCAGCAAATCCCAGAGAACCAGAAAAGACTTTGCACATTCACAGAAGGATTGGACTGGCTATTTATTTGGCAATTTGCAAATGGACTACATTTTAAAGGACAATCTTCTGGTGCTTTGCATCTGTCTGGACATTATCCTCTGTTTCTCTACCCGTGAGTGTAATTATTAAGTTTATTCTGCAGTTGTCGTGTGTTTGCCTATCAAGGGAATAAATCTGTTTATTTTGATCAACCTGTTCTGCTCAATCAGGATCCACGAAATATAAATGTGTTATTAAGCGCGTCTCCCGTCACAAGCGTTTAAAACTGGGTACTCGGATGGCGCCACAGTATGCCAATCTGTTCTGCGCAAAACTGGAAAGTGACTTTCTGTCCACCTGTCACTTGAAACCCCTTACATACCTTCGCTACATCGATGACATCCTCCTGATTTGGACCTCTGGCGAACAGGACCTCCTACAGTTCTATGACAACTTCAATACTTTCCACCCGACCATCAACCTCAAACTCACCCATTCCCCGGATGAAGTACACTTCCTAGACACCACCATTACTATAAAGAACAACCAACTACAGACCTCTGTATACCGCAAACCTACAGACAGAGCCAGCTATTTGAGGGACAACAGCTTCCACCCGACACACACCAAACATGCAACCATCTACAGTCAAGCCATACGATACAACCGGATATGCTCCGACACAGCAGACAGAGACCAGCGGATTAAAGCCTTGAGATCAGACTTTATAAACCGTGGATATAACCACAGAATTGTAGACCAGCAAATTCACAAAGCCACCAGAATACCAAGAAGTGATCTCCTTGAATACAAACAGAAGGAGACAAGCGACAGGGTACCTTTGGTGGTCACATATAACCCACACCTAGGAGCCCTACGCAAGATCGCCAGGAAACTACAACCCATCCTCCAGGAAGATACAAGACTGCAACAGGTCTTCCCTGAAGCACCCTTAATATCATACAGACAACCCCATAATCTCAAGAATATTATGGTGAGGAGTAAAGTATTCAGCAGTACAACTGAATGCGGGACAAAACCATGCCAGGACCCAAGATGCAAAACCTGCGCAATGCTCTACACAGCGGACACAATACAAATACCACACAGGAATCGGGAATACAAAATCAGAGGAAGGTTCACCTGTTCTTCCAGCAATGTCGTGTACCTCATCATGTGCATGAAATGCCCAGGGGGCTGCTACTACATAGGTGAGACAGGGCAGGGGCTAAACAAGAGAATGAACCTGCATCGCCGCAGCATCACACGCGGTACAAGAGACAGTCCTGTTGGCGAACATTTCTCTGACTCTGGCCATAAGATGAACGATCTGAGGGTTGCCATACTCAAAGGTAATCTTAAAACCCCGAAAGAGAGACGGTTGCATGAATACAAATTTATGCAACTGTTCGGGACACTTAGCAGTGGCCTAAACAGAGATCGAAATTTTATGAGTCATTACTGACACTAGTGAACTCTCGTCCCATGAGCGCTAAAGGCCATGTCTGTACATACTGTGCTATATGTATGCACACACAGCTGTCTCTCACACATACTAATACTCCTTGTTCTTCCATCCCTACACACCAATAGGGACCACTAAGTATCCACACACACTTTTAGTTGTGCTACAAACTCTCACATTTCCACACCCACCCACACCATTTATATCCACTCCACTCCACACACACCTTGTGTAAAGCACTGTATATACTGTGGGATCTCCATTCATTTTTATTCACACTGATACACATACACACTCTTTCTTCACTTGCTTTCAGTAACCTTTTGACACCTCTAGCCATAAAACACATCCACACCGGGGGAAGGAACAGCACAGATAACATTCCAAGAGACACTGTTTTTAAGTATACCTTTTGCTTCATTCATTGTAACATCGCCGGAAGAAGAGATCAGTGTATCTCGAAAGCTCGCACAAATAAAAGCATTTCGTTAGCCACAGAACGGTATCATCTATTTATTTTTTGATTATTGAAGCTCGGCTAACACGGTACTGATACCTCTACATGTATATATATATATATGCAAATATAACTGTATGCTCATCTGCATGTCTTAGGCAGGTCTGCAACCCGCTTTTCCCCATTATCACCCAGCATACAGCACTTCCACTGCATATATATATATATGAGTGAAAAGAGAAAAAAGTAACCCGTATGGGAGCACTCAGGTATGCAAATTGATATATAGTATTTTATTTGACACAATGCAAAAAAGGATGAGTAAACAGTTCAAGATTAAAAACACTTAAAAAAGGCTTGGACCCCTGTCACGGGTACTACCCATGGACGCAAATGGGCAAGGTTAGGGAAATGACTCAAATTGTCAACCCTTGACATGAAAAGGATAGTGACTCAAGAAACTATATATATATATACATTGTAAAGTTATGGTGGGTAAAAAAAAGCGACAAAAACCCTCCACTGTAAAGCATATACAGTACCATGTTAAGGTTTTGAAGCAAAAGGTGGCACTGTGTGCTCATTTGCATGTAATTTCCCAGAATCCCTTGCTGCAGTGGAAGTGCTGTGTGCTGGGTGATAATGGTTTAAAGCGGGGTTGCAGACCTGTCTAAGACATGCAAATGAGCATACAGTAATATTTCCATTTGCTATATATAGATATATTATATATCTATTGAATAAATTCTATTATTATTTATTGTTGCTAGAGTTATTTTGATGGGATTCTTTCTCTTCCTTTTTTTTATATACTTCTGTGTCCCTAGCACCGTCATTAGGTCATTATTATAATTTATTTGATCCTACTTTTTGATTATAGCAACTTAAGTCATTTAGTTCAGTTAGTTGCAGTATTTCTTGTGTGTGTATATATATATATATATATATAAAACAACAAAAAAGTGTGGCGCCAAAAAATAAAAATATAACTGTGATATATTAAATTAAATATAACTATAATTAATAAATAAAGAGTTGTGTAAAGTGAACAATGTTTGAAAATATTAATATATCTCTTCAACTAATGTGACCTAAGTGCATTCTATTATAACACAACCAATAAAAGTGAACAAAACAGTGCATAAACGTACTAAAAAAAGAGAAAAAGAAAGACACAAAAATCAAAAAACTCCAACCAGTCCTTCAATAGTTAGTCCATAATGATGAGGTTTCTGATGTTGAAAGGGGTCTTTAGGCTGCTCTCACACGGGGTAAACCACCTCCACAGATATCTACAGACAGAAAAAGAGAGAGAGCGCACGCCCCATAGCATAATAGTGCATAAAATTTATTAAAACAAGGAAAGGGGATGGGGGGTGGGGGGTGGGGTAGGAATCGCACTCACAGGATGCAAATAGTTAAAAGACAATTTGTGATAATATCACCACCATCCGGTTCTGGATACTGGAACACGTCTCCGTGGACTCCTTCAGGGCTGCCAGACACGATAACCAGGGACCTGATGATGAAGGCTCCGTTCGCTCTCTGTACAGAGTCCAAAGCTCCAGCTCACACTTTCAATGGCCGCCGATCGTATTCCCGCGCTTGGTGTAGGCTGCTGCGCGTGCGCGGCGTCGTCGTGATGACGTGATCGCGCTCTCAGTACCCTAACGCATTTCGTCACCTGACCGGTAACTTTCTCAAAGGGCTGATGTCGAAAGGAATCAAGTCCAGCCCTCTTATAGCCAGTCCGTTGCCAGGCAACCCGTGATCGGGTGATTAATAAAACCTGAGTGGTATTAGATAAAGCTAATATATACCATAGATGCTAATCATATTGGGGACTGGTTTTCTAAGGGCTGATAGGGACTAATGCACTTAAGGAATAAACATACAATAATTACAAATGTGCGATTAAAACACAATAATAAACAATAATGAACAATAGTATGGGAACAGAAAGGATATCATGACATTATTTTTAACACTAACAATAAAATTTAAACATTTTGACACCACATAAATTCATCAATCATTGTACTGCAATGTATATTTCCAAACATTATTCTCAAACTGTATTTGATGGTTTCCCATTAGGAAAATCCACAAGATAAATATTTTACAAGATATAAGCAAAATTAGTTTTCACACTCTACATAAGTGTGGATAACTATACCATACATTGCACAACATGATCAACATGTAAAAGCAAGATTGCATTAATTAAAACAATGAATTCAGATCTGACAGATCTTAATCATAAACAGAACAACATTACCCATAGATTCCAATTCCATATCCATATATAGATGGAAAAGGATTAAAGACCCATATACTATATAAGGCATGAATGTATATAGAGAAAAAAGGGAAAAAATAAAAAATGATGTATATAAAAAATCAATACATTCCCTTTTGGGTTAATAGATTGTATCTATATATCCCTTTAGTATCTCTGTATACTGAAAATACAAACAGATTATATATAATCCATAGTATTCATTTTATTACTCTTTGTGCCTCAAATACTATAGGATATGGAATCTGGATAAACTTATTTCCACAGAGACAGGAAAAGAATGACCTTTAAAAGTCACAATCAAACCCCTGTACTAATACAATGGGTTAATAGAGAGATGAAGAGAGGAAGGACAAGGTTAGGATTATAATTATAGACTAAATAATGTATAATGCATAGGAACTCCTACAATAAAGGAATTATCTAAATGAAAATAATTAAAATTTATATTTAATTGGGACAACTAAATAAAAAATAAAAATAAAAAATAAAAAAAATAAAATAAAATGTGATGTGATCCATGTCATCCACATCTGAAAGGCATTCTTTCGGATCGTGCATCAATTGTCTACAGGAAGGCCAGAAGCATGAAGAGTATTATAGCTCCATCCAGATTAAAAACAGCAAATAACTCAGATAAAACAACTTCAAAAGGCCCCTTAGGAAATCATAAATGTGAACGAGGCAGGTGTATTACCTGTAGACACTTGAAGGCCCGGTCCGAATTCAGTTCCTCCAACAGAGATACTATCTATCAGGTTAGGAATCACATAAATTGTCTCAGTTCATTCGTAGTGTACTGCATCCAGTGTGGTTGCGGTCTACGTTATGTGGGGCACACCACCAGATCCCTCTGCACTCGTTTCCTAGAGCACAGAAGGAGTGTCATTAAGGGATTAAATACAAACAGTATTTCCCGACACTATAAAATTATACACAACCAGGACCCAAAATGCATGTCAATCATGGGCCTGGAATTCATCTCTCCCTGTGCTCTGGGGGGCGATCGATACAAGATCTTGTGCAGACAGGAGACTTATTGGATCCACCAGTTGGGGACTCTTACCCCTGGTGGACTCAATGAGTGTCTGGATGCTAGTACACTGGTCTGATCTCCTGACCTCTTGGACTCTCCTCGATCTCCTCAAAGGAACCTATGGATGGTTCCTACCTGCGGTCCTCTTTTTTCCACACTCCTCATTAGTTATATTTCCCTCCCTCCCTTCCCATCCCACAATCCCCTTCCCTCAGCCCTCCTTCCCATTCATTTTAATATTTTCCATTTTTTCACAATACCCATCCTTTCATCCCCATCCATCCACCCCCTATAATATTTGAAGAGGTGTTTATTATCATTTTCCCCTATTCTTCATTTCATTTTTCATATTTATTTTTATTTTTAATTTAGTTGTCCCAATTAAATATAAATTTTAATTATTTTCATTTAGATAATTCCTTTATTGTAGGAGTTCCTATGCATTATACATTATTTAGTCTATAATTATAATCCTAACCTTGTCCTTCCTCTCTTCATCTCTCTATTAACCCATTGTATTAGTACAGGGGTTTGATTGTGACTTTTAAAGGTCATTCTTTTCCTGTCTCTGTGGAAATAAGTTTATCCAGATTCCATATCCTATAGTATTTGAGGCACAAAGTGTAATAAAATGAATACTATGGATTATATATAATCTGTTTGTATTTTCAGTATACAGAGATACTAAAGGGATATATAGATACAATCTATTAACCCAAAAGGGAATGTATTGATTTTTTATATACATCATTTTTTATTTTTTCCCTTTTTTCTCTATATACATTCATGCCTTATATAGTATATGGGTCTTTAATCCTTTTCCATCTATATATGGATATGGAATTGGAATCTATGGGTAATGTTGTTCTGTTTATGATTAAGATCTGTCAGATCTGAATTCATTGTTTTAATTAATGCAATCTTGCTTTTACATGTTGATCATGTTGTGCAATGTATGGTATAGTTATCCACACTTATGTAGAGTGTGAAAACTAATTTTGCTTATATCTTGTAAAATATTTATCTTGTGGATTTTCCTAATGGGAAACCATCAAATACAGTTTGAGAATAATGTTTGGAAATATACATTGCAGTACAATGATTGATGAATTTATGTGGTGTCAAAATGTTTAAATTTTATTGTTAGTGTTAAAAATAATGTCATGATATCCTTTCTGTTCCCATACTATTGTTCATTATTGTTTATTATTGTGTTTTAATCGCACATTTGTAATTATTGTATGTTTATTCCTTAAGTGCATTAGTCCCTATCAGCCCTTAGAAAACCAGTCCCCAATATGATTAGCATCTATGGTATATATTAGCTTTATCTAATACCACTCAGGTTTTATTAATCACCCGATCACGGGTTGCCTGGCAACGGACTGGCTATAAGAGGGCTGGACTTGATTCCTTTCGACATCAGCCCTTTGAGAAAGTTACCGGTCAGGTGACGAAACGCGTTAGGGTACTGAGAGCGCGATCACGTCATCACGACGACGCCGCGCACTCGCAGCAGCCTACACCAAGCGCGGGAATACGATCGGCGGCCATTGAAAGTGTGAGCTGGAGCTTTGGACTCTGTACAGAGAGCGAACGGAGCCTTCATCATCAGGTCCCTGGTTATCGTGTCTGGCAGCCCTGAAGGAGTCCACGGAGACGTGTTCAAGTATCCAGAACCGGATGGTGGTGATATTATCACAAATTGTCTTTTAACTATTTGCATCCTGTGAGTGCGATTCCTACCCCCCCCACCCCCCATCCCCTTGTTTTAATAAATTTTATGCAGTATTATGCTATGGGGCGTGCGCTCTCTCTCTTTTTCTGTCTATATATATATATATATATATATATATATATATATATATATTGTGTATATATATATATATATATATATATATATATTGTGTATATATATATATATATATATATATATATATATATATATATATATATATATGCGTATCATGAGTTCTTGAAGTATTTGAGCAATGTTACATAAGGGATGTAGACATCCCCTGACTGCTCGCACAAAGCTTTTTATGTGCAGTCTTCAGAAATATCTTTCCCCTCGATGAAAGCAGCATTTGCTTGTGAATAAACCATAGAACATGAAAGCAGGTACACACAGGACACAGTGTGAAATTAACCCTTACACTTCTGCACAACGACCAAAAATCCTTTCCCAGTATAATTCTATTTACAGGATTCATAAAATCTTTTTTTCTTACTAGTTCTCTATTTTTATGAACTTCCTCATACTTCATCTTTTTTTTTTTTTTGCTTTAATCTTAAATCTCCCTTTCAATTGACAGTTCTTGGTTTGACGTACACAGCTCACGTGCATTTAAATACTCAAAGCATTGAAGAGCTTTTTTTTTTTTTTTTTAAATATCTTGAATGATTGAACACATTTTTTTTTAAAGTTCCTTAACTTTGTGTCAGTTCCAATCCATACATTCTAGTCAGTGTGACTTTTAAGGTGACACTTGTAATGAGTAAAATCTGTTAGGGCAAGGGTGCGCAAACTGGGGGGAGCGAGATTTTTTTTGGGGGGGGGCGTAGTGGTTGCAGAGGCCCCGCGCTCTTCCCCAAGGCATTTAAATTACATGCTTGGGGGGAACGCGCAAGGCGTCTGTAACTCACTTACCGTGACTCAGTCGGCTCGGGCGACACGTCGCCATGGCAATGCGGCATCACGTGACGTCACATGACCCCGTGGCGTCATTTGATGCTTCAGATTAGGTAAGGGGGGCGGGAGCATTGGGAGAGAGCAGGCAGAGGGGCGCAAGGCAAAAGGTTGGCACACTCCTGTGTTAGGGTATCAAAGTGTTGGCCTAAGATAACTGGCACAGTTTTACTTTATATTAGTAGTGGAGATGGGCGAATTTTTGGCGTATTGGGCGGATTCTACGCTGGGCGGATTTCAGCGGATCAATCTCAAAAAGGGCGATCTGTGTTTTGCAGATTTTTAAATTATTATTATCAATACTCTCTGCAGATTCCCGCAACCCGTGGACGGATTTGTAGAATCCAACCTTAAGAATCCGCCAACGGATCGCTGAATCCGCGGATTGGATTCTACAAATCCGTCCACCGGTTATATCCAGTGGCGTTTTTCTGATGAATCCACGCGGATTAAAACCGACAAAATCCGTTTGCGGATTTTACAGCGCAAAACAGATTTTGGGTTGAAAATGCGATAAAATCTGGGAAAAATGGATTTGGCGGGAAACGCCCATCTCTGATTAGATTAAGGTTTTTTTCAGGCTTACAGCACAGGAGGGTGGCTGACATGGGGTGGCTGACATGGGGTGGCTGACATGGGGTGGCTGACATGGGGTGGCTGACATGGGGTGGCTGACATGGGGTGGCTGACATGGGGTGGCTGACATGGGGTGGCTGACGAGACCTCTGCTGTGGTGGATGCAGTGAGTGTTCAGAAGCTGCAGGTGCAACAGCAGGGGCTGAAATTTCTCGCCCCTTACCCATCTAGTGTCTCTAAGACATACTTGGTACATCATGGGCACCTTCCCGTTTTCTAGTGGGTAAGCTCCCTTCAGACTTACTCTCCGGCGTCCAGGTACTCGTTGTGTCATGTGGTTGCTCCTTGACGTAGAAGTGCTCGGAGTCCAGGGACACTCTGCATCCAGCACTCAAAGGATTAAGGCCGCTCTTTCAAGCGTGCCCCAGTTCCCTGGAAAGGAAGGACCTCTCTACCTCCCTGCCATACAATTAGCTGCCCGCGTAGATGTCCCCAAAGCTACCTCTGCTGCTTGAAGAAGACCATGTGCCACAGTATCCTACACCTGCAGTTCACAGGGGATCTTAATCATGGGAGACCTGGGGCAATATTTACTAAGCAGTCTTCTGCCATAAGGCACCTTCCAGGGCTGCAAGACACCTTCTAGGCCGTTGATTTGAATTGGCTGCTAGGTGTCTTCCTGTGACGCAAGGTTAATGTCGCTGACAACGTCTTTCAGGGACAAACATATGAGGCTGTCTTGGAGTAACGTCTCTTGGGATAGTATGAGCTGCGTTAAAGTCTCCACCATGACCATGGCGATACGGAAAGGGAACCTCTAATTCAGGCATGTCAGCATGACGTCACATGGCGACGTGGTGCCATGACAACGTGACATCACATAACGCTGCAGGAGGAGGGCCGGTATGTACCTATTATGTGCCCCTGGACCCCATCCAGTTCAAATTGTGGGAGTAAAGTTAAAAAAAAAAAAAAAAGTGAAATTAAATTACTGCTGGGAATACCCAACTTCAAAAGATATGGGACTCAGTTTCATGCAGGGGAGAAATCTGGCATCAGCAACTAATTGATAAGAGTAACAATGTGTATTATAGCAAAGTTCCCCTTCTTCATCGGCTAATCTGCATGTTACTGCCAGTGACCATTCTTATTTCCCCTGAAAATGACGTAGGTATTGAAATGTTATATGGCTGAACGAGGGGTCTCCCAATGGTAACACCAGTGTGATCCTGCAGTAAATAACAGTTTGCGCACGTTTATGGTTCCCATTGCATGGCCAGTTGGTCCTGTACCACGGAAGGACTTTTTACAGCTGACATAGCACTAACTGCAAATTCATCGGATTATATACATATGCCCTTTATTGGTTATCGATCTCTGTTGGATTACAAATGTGTATAATAGAGCCAGCATCTACAGTATATTCTGCGCTCCTCCAGCCTACACATGCATTGGATTCACACACATTGGTTTTAATATTTACATGTATATTCGTACATTTGTATGTGTCTTGCTTTGTCACAGATTACTTTATTAAATTGTGGAATCTTCTCTATATAGGTGTATGTTTATATTTAGGACTTATTATCTAGAGTGCAGCAATACAGCATTGGGTAATCTTTCTTTGGTAGTTTTTATAAATTGTTTTTTTTTTAAATAAATGAGGTAGGGGGAGTTTCTCCTTTAAAGAAGAAAGGTTTGTACCTCTGAATATACAAATGTAGCATATACTAGTACAAAGATATACACAATACAATACCAATTATAATACATGCTGGATCATTAAGGACTGTTTCATAGCTATGCAAATATGGTTCCTCTGTAAATTGGTTATGAAAACCCATTGACAAGCATTAAAGAATACATGACACATCATGAATGTGCTTCTTAGTCACTCGTAGTATAGTATTCAATAACAATTAAAAACTTGCACACAAACACAATGATAGTGTAAAACAATCTGTCTCTGAGACACACAACTGGTGGAGGATGTCACAATGTATTGTATGATCATGACGAGGAGAATATTCTTGTTCACCTTCCTGCACTAATCAACAATACTGAGCACTCACTGCCAACGTTGGTCTCCTACGTTTGAGATCTGCTTGAACCCTATACAATGAGTGGCATGTGATACTATGTGGCTATGAGTCTTATCAATATCTCCAGGCTCGCCACAAGGTTGTATGGGGGCGGGACACAAATGTAACCCGGGGCCCCAAGTAAATGAGGTGGGGAGGGCCCATCTGCTTCTTGCATTGGTTCCGGCAGAGGAAGGGAATATATATATATATATATGTATATATAATTAGGGTCTGGGTGCTCAACTCCAGTCCTCAAGTCCACCCCCTCCCCCCCCTCCCAATTGGTCAGGTTTTCAGGATATCCCAACTTCAGCACTCGTGGCTCAATCAGTCCTTGCTTCAGCACAGGTAGCTAAATCAGTCCCTGCTTCAGCACAGTTGACTCAAGCAGTCCCTGCTTCAGCACAGGTGGCTCACTCAGAGGCTCAGTCTCTGATTGAGCCACTTGTCCTTAAACTGGGATATCCTGAAAACCTGACCCGTTTGGAGGGGGCTTGAGGACTGGAGTTGAGCCCCTTGTATTAAGGAATGTGTAACATTAAACAAACAACATCCCTGCAAGATGTAGAAAGTAAGCTCCACAACACTCATTAGAAAATTACTACACAAACAATAGTTAGCAGTACACAATGTTATGCTACCTTCCATTTTTGTGTAAAAAAGTATTGCAGGTTCAGTTATAGTTCAATTAACGATACACTGATTACCATGGAGACTTTAATACGTGGGGCCCAGTCAGTGTACAGCAGGGAGACGTGGCTTCACACACAGTTACTGATATGTTACCTTCCATTCAAGTGGATGCAGATTCAATCAGCTTTGTCTTTTGAATAGAGTAAGGCCTCGGGCATGGTCAGCGCTTATGCGCTGAGCCGTGCAGCTGCACTGAGAGCGGCTTTAGCAGGGGCTCGCACACGCGTCCGCACGCTTGGGGAAGCGTGTGTCTGACGGAGTTTTGAAATTTCCCCGCTTGCCGGAGCGCAGGGCCGGTCACGTGAGTGGTTCGCCCAATGAAGGCGAACCAGCTCCGTGACGTCACTAGCCCGCCCCCGGCCCGCCCCTGACCCGCCCCCGACCCGCCCCCTGACGGCGCGCTGTGTAAGGCCAGGGAAAGCACCGCTTTCCCTGAGCCTCAGCGCGCCTCCGCACTGCTAGAACAACTATGTCCCAGGCCTAAGATACAAGCAATTGGATACAATAACAACTCAAGCATAATACTACAATGCCTGGCCCGCTCTGAAAGGGGTAACCATCCCACATTGCTGGAATAACCCATAATTATCACATTCATATAGCAACGAACTGCACTCACATGTACTGTATGTATGTACATATAGCGCCTTTCATGTACATAGCGTGTATTACTGCTTCACAGCGGTAATACACGTGACGGTGACATCATAATATAGCACATACTGGGAATAAGCGCTTCAGACATAAAAGTAACATTAGGAAAAGGATTCCCTGGCCAGAAGAGCTTGCACTCTAAGTGTGTGCGTTTGCAAAGTGTTCATACAAAATGACAGCTCACAGATCCCATGTTATTTGCACGGGTTTGCTGGCATCGATCACTCTGCACAAACAGATTCTGTTGTCAAGATCTCAATATTAGAAATTGCATCCATTAATAATAAACTCACCTATTATTACTTATTACCCTTAGGAATGGCTGACTTTGTACTCGTCAGCAAGCAATATTATATAATAGGCAAGTGCAGTGCGGAGATTCACAAGTAACGCACCTGTAAATATTTACCCTAGAGAAGGGCACCTCTGAGCTGAAAAGCTTGCACTCTATAAGCTTACTGCTTGTAAAATGATCACATTTGGGGTGCCAAATAATGTATGTATTGCTCTGATTTTACCCAGCACACAAAAGTAAAGCATTCATGCACAGTAAATATTATTGGTTGGTTGCACTAAAGCATTGGGATATGTCTCTTTAGCGCACGTTGATCCCCAACCCTAAGCAGTATGTACCGTTATTAAATTAAATAAACCGCAGCATGTACCGTTATTAAAAGCGAACATTTAAATTCCTACATGCTCTGCTCGTCATGAACAGGTTTAAGTAAGGGGCCGAGGTACTAAAATCATATCTGACATTCATTTTTGGTTATACCTTGACATTTGGTATGAAGGCTTATGACGCTTTGGCCAAAGGGTTTAACTAAATAACCAAGTAATTACTATTATTATTGAAGTATTTAAACTTTATACCTATTACCATGTATGTTTTGTCAATTTGACAATTTGACAGGGCACTCCTGTCTTTTGTTGTATGCATTTGCCAGGCTCAGTAGCACTCTTTTTGGCATAAATATATATTCATGATGTGGTGGGTGTAGGAGTTTGAGCTAGCTGGGAATGTGTGTGTGTTATTCATTTTGTGCGCCAACATTTTCGTTTTAAAAAAGTATTACAAAACTTCATCAAATGTGGGCTGTATGTATGAATGTTATTATAGTACTTCCGACATACAGTATAACGCAGAGTTCGTTGTTTGACAATAAGTTATTATAGGACTTCCGACATTCAGTATAACGCATAGTTCGTTGTTTGACAATAAGTTGTGTCACCTTGAATACCAGATTCATACACATGAAAGGAAAACAGAATTTTGTCTTTTTGTTTTTTAACTTACACTATAACTAGTGTTAGTGCATATCAATGTATCAGTGTAATATTATTTGTAATAGCCATACTGTGCTGTGAAAATTATACTTTGTGTCAACCTATAGAATGAAACACCCAAGCTGTGTAAAATCCATCTATGTTTGATACTTAGCAACAGAATCTTGCGCTAACAACATAAACAGACTTTTTAGGGTTTACGCAAAGTCTTGCAGGGTCATTTTGAAGCAGGTCCAACTCGTTTTTGGTGCACAGATTCACTTTATTTTAGTATATGCTGGTATAATGTATACCCTGTTCACTTATGTAACTGTATTTGTAACCATGTATTTGTCACCGTAACTCTGTGCCCGGGACATACTTGAAAACGAGAGGTAACTCTCACTGTATTACTTCCTGGTAACACATTTTATAAATAAATAAATAATATACACATGTCAAAGTATTTGACTAAAAACCTTAGTTATGCTTGAGGCGCACATTGAGGGGAAAACAATTGGTGCATAGACGCACACAACCGCAATAGGACATGTGACCTCCCTGCGTTCATTTTTACACCAAAAATGCAATTTGCAGCGCTTGGAACAGCGGTGCTCAACTCCAGTCCTCAAGCTCCCCCCCCCCCCCCCAACAGGTCAGGTTTACAGGATATCCCAGCTTCAGCACAAGTGGCTTAATCAGTGCCTGCTTCAGCACAGGTGTCTCAATCAGTCCCTGCTTCCGCACAGGTGGCTCAATCAGTCCCTGATTCACCACAGCCACCTCAATACAGTGATTGAGCCACCTGTGCTGAAGCTGGGATATCCTAAAAACCTGTCCTGTTGGTGGTTGGGCGGGGGGGTCCTGAGGACTGGAGTTGAACACCCCTGGGTTAATACATAGACTCCTAAGAGTGACAGTCAGGCAGCATCCTCTTAGATGGGCAGATCTATTTGCCGTCTCAAATGATGCAAACGGCAGCGCCGGTATTAAGCAGGGTTTCTTCGTCGCTCACCTTATGGAAAGGACCGTTGTGGAGCTGGCTGTTCTCTAAAGTTTTCACCCCCTTCCTCTCCATTGCCTTGTACATCGCTCGCATCTGACACCGGCGGCTAGGAAGTCCAAAAGCATAAAGCAAGTCACAGTATTCCAGAATGTTGAATCATTTCTGCCCCAGCACCCCAACTTTATCCTCTCGATACATCACAAATCGCAGCTCGCAGGTCCTCTGCGGAATGTTGCCAGCGCCCTGCCACTCTGGGCTCTGGATATTGCAACGAGACCTGAATGGCAGAAGGTATAGCTGTACCGTGACACATCAGCAACGTCTGTTTTCCCAGCAATCCTCCTTAAGACTAACAGCGAAGCTGATCCCCGCGGTACAAACTTGACAGACCAGTGTTAATTCCATTTTTGTAACCACTCCCTCTTCTCTCAGAGCTTGGCTAGATCATAAAAAACCCCGAGACAGGGTCACCAAGCAACCGGAGATTTCACGTCACCGACGGCAATAAAGTCAACTTGCATTCGACTTATTACCTGGCTTGTTAGTTGAAAGCAGGGAAAAAAAAATGTCTGTATTCCTCTTATCTGCCGGATAGTCCTGAACCCAGCAGCATTTCCCTTTACAACAGCAGTCTCTCTTTATGTCACTTGTATGGACACTGTCATACAGTATTTACAACTCCGTTGGAGGAGTGTGTCAGGGGGTTTGGACTATGGCCTTGGAGTCCTGGGTTCAGGATAAGAGGTGTCATAGGCATGTAATGGTGCCATCGATCAGTTAAGACTATGACGTTTTTGCAGTAGAGATGGACTCTGGCTGTTCCCGCAGGGCCGGCCTTACCTGTGGCGGGGCCTAAGGCGGCGTGCTCACAGCAGGGTCCATCCTGCTGCAGCGCTGTGATATCACGGTGCAACGATGTTGGCACGTCGCCATGATGTCACAATGTCACGTCATGGCAACGTCTCGCCAGTACAACGAAACGCTGCAGAAGGAAGGCCGCTCTTCATAAGGTAAGACCTCCCCCAGCTATATAAACATACATACATACATACATGCACGCATGTGCACACACACACACCTCCCCCAGCTACAGACACACCTTCACCCCCTTCCCTACCTTGGGGTGAGCAACGGTGCGCAGGGCCATCTTAACAGCATTATAGGCCCCCGGGCAAAGCAGTGCACTGGGCCCCGCCAACTCTCCGCTTCAAGTCGTAATTTTTCTCCTTCTACCGAGTTAGTGGGAGATTTGAATATTGAGGCGGGTGATCGGAAAATTTGTGTTAAATTCTGGTCTGTACATAGATTAGCGTGGGGCCCCTATGGTCTTGGGGCCCCCGGGCAACTGCCCAGCGTGCCCATGCGTTAAGACGGCACTGGCGGTGCGGTCCTGCACCGGTTCGGGGACTCCCCAGGCCCCTCCTCCAGCTCCCTTCTCTCCTGTCGGGCAGAATTTGGATCCCGGCACTGACAGGTGGAAGAGAAGGGAGCTCAGGGCCCCCCGAAGGTGCGGGGCCCTAAGACCAGTCCTATTGTCTCACAGTCGTCGAGATTCACTAAGCACCTATGCGGGGGTATTGCACCGCGATCCATGTTGACAGCCATTGACTTGAATGGCAGTTACCGTGGGATTGCAAAGCAATACCCCTCCTCATGGGCATTTAGAGAATCCGCCCCATGGTATCTTGCTGTTTATAAAACACACACCCTTGACCATGTGTCACCTGAAAGTAGGTGGATATTAGTTCCTCCATCGGGGCGGGATGGAAGAGTTTCCAAGTGAAAAACGGCTATGTATACATTTTTAAATATAACTTCTCTATAATATTAATTTGTATATAATTATACAGTTAATACAAATATCGCTTGTGATCACATTCACATCTCAGAGAGGTCTGCCACAAAGCTTTTCACCATTATCACTTAGCATTCAGTGCTTCCTCTGCAGCTAGGGATTCTGGGAAATGACATGCAACTGAGCACACAGTCTCACCTATATAATTAGGCGGCGGCAGGCGGCATGGCCTCCTAGGAGGACATGGAGCAATCCTAGAAGCTTTTAAGACCCCTGAAAAGAAGATGGATGAATTTTGATTGACCATACGGTACAGCAAAGGATGAGGACACAGGTCTACAACTGGCACAACGGTTAAAGGACGCTGGAGAGCTGCAAGACTCGTTCACGCAAACGTCACGGTGAAAAGAGCCAGGCGGACTAGAGCAAGAATGAAATACATTGCTCATATTTTTGTTACGCTGCCTAAAGACCCATATAAAGACTTATTCGCCTGTGCTATGCAAGCACCCAGGACTCTGAACACTGTTGGCTATATCTTACTTTGTATCTTTAGTCCCTCCCTTACGAGATGTGTGATCTGGACATAAGGTCGCAAATCAAGCTATCATCCTTGAACTAAAATTTGGTTCACCAGGACACGGAGCATTCTGCGGCCCCATACCGGAGAGCGGCTCTCATGTATAAGCCCACCTTTGGCCCAGTTGAGGGCCCAGATCCCTAGGGTTTTGAACATGGATGGGGATTCACTCCCCCATAACTCCATTTTTTTCTATATTCTATCATTCCCCCAGTTATCCCCTTATCAGAGCACACGAATATCATCACGGAGCGAAAAATAGTTCATGTTTTAGGTGATGAAGGAACTGTGTATCCACCCCCCCCTGATCTCACCAGACGTAGTAGGTGTGGACGGTGGCGGAAGCGTGGTCCCGGTTACTCATGTCTATAACTTGAAGTTTGGGAAAGGCCAGAAATGTTCGAAAAATCTATCATCTTTTACTGTATGTTTATTTGTAGGTTCGACCTGCGGCGTTCTTGGAGGAGGGAAGGATACCTCCGCCACAGCGGTTAGTAAGGATTCACAGCCAGTCCAGTTGGCCATGAAACAGGTAGAGTCGAGGAGAAACGCGCAGGGAGCCGACACTTGATAATTCCTCCATTTTATGGGGGCTACACAAACGCACTCTACCAGTACATTTTGTTAATGACGTATTCTATAATTTCCCATAATGTAAAAGGGTTAAATAGTCCCAGGAAAAGAAAATGAGCATTTTGTGATTAGAAAAGGAAACGCACTGACAATATCCACAAGTATTTCTGACCTCGCCGGATTTTTAATAGAAATATGGGGTGGCAATAATTTTCCACCCCAACATCCATTTTAAAATGGAAAGGAAGAAATGTGGCAGGGAAGGGAGATATAGGGGAAGGGCAGTGGAAACAGCGCTAATGCAATGCAAATTAAAAACTTAGTGACTATTAGACAACTAATAAATGTAAATACACCCCTGAATATTGAGGTGAAGGCAGCCAGGAAAAAAATAGGTGACACAAACCAAAAAACACAGTGAAAACAGATAAACCGGCGCCTTTAAGAAATAAAAAATCTGACCAAATATAGTCCAATTTGAACAGCTGGGATGAGTTCCATGGAAGTGTCCTCAATGTAATCTCAGACAAACAAACATGTAAGACAACAACATGAACGAGAAAAAAGAGAAAAAAAGATCATAGTGCAACAAATTATAAATAACAAATCACTGATAGAAAGTATGCAGTTTAAGACAGCAGTTTAATACAAGAATTAAATGGTATAAAAAACAACAAACATATGCTTGTTGGGCAAAAACCACTAATGAAGTGATGGCATCCAGTGGGGCTAAAATTGAGACCCTACTTACAGCAATGCTGATATATAAAAGCTCAATCACACTGATCGCTCCGGGGCCTGGAGTGAGGATGATGCAGCTCGATCGTCTGGAAACCCTGCACCACTGGGAAGCACAAATACTGAGGCTCCACGCCGCCAGCCGCCACACCTGTCTTCAACGTGGTTCAGCTCTAGGATAGGAAGCCGCCCAGGCTCAGTGCCGCCGAAGGACTCACTGGGATAGTCACGCAGACCAGAAGGTCTCGCGATGGTCTCTGACGTCAGACTTTTTGGCTTCCTCCCTGTTAGCCCGTTCCCTTTTGTCCGTGGCCTTTGGCTGTCTGAGCCCGTAGCATTTGCGTGTGCCCCTCCCACATCCCGGCTCATAGCGGTGACGTCAGAGACCATCGCGAGACCTTCTGGTCTGCGTGACTCTCCCAGTGAGTCCTTCGGCGGCACTGAGCCTGAGCGGCTTCCTATCCTAGAGCTGATCCGCGTTGAAGACAGGTGTGGCGGCTGGCGGCGTGGAGCCTCAGTATTTGTGCTTCCCAGCGGTGCAGGGTTTCCAGGCGATCGAGCTGCATCATCCTCCCTCCAGGCCCCGGAGCGATCAGTGTGATTGAGCTTTTATATATCAGCATTGCTGTAAGTAGGGTCTCAATTTTAGCCCCACTGGATGCCATCACTTCATTAGTGGTTTTTGCCCAACAAGCATATGTTTGTTGTTTTTTATACCATTTAATTCTTGTATTAAACTGCTGTCTTAAACTGCATACTTTCTATCAGTGATTTGTTATTTATAATTTGTTGCACTATGATCTTTTTTTCTCTTTTTTCTCGTTCATGTTGTTGTCTTACATGTTTGTTTGTCTGAGATTACATTGAGGACACTTCCATGGAACTCATCCCAGCTGTTCAAATTGGACTATATTTGGTCAGATTTTTTATTTCTTAAAGGCGCCGGTTTATCTGTTTTCACAGGGAAGGGAGATATATTATCCTGGTAGGGTCGATCCAGAACAGCCAGACCACCTTGGAGAGTCTTGACACCGCTAACAATCCTGGTAGGGCCTTTTTCAGGCCATTGTTTGCAGACATGGAAAAAGAAATGAAAGGTACATTAATAATTGGGGGGTGGATTTCAATATTGCACTAAATTACGAGCTTGATAGGCCAAACACTCCATCTAATATCCCTCGGGTCCCACGAGAGAAAATGACAGCAACGTTCCCCAACAAACTCCTTAAAGACCATTCCCAGAGGTCAGAGATTACTCATGTTATCCAAACCCCCATAAAACGTATTCTCGAATAGACTTCATATTTATAAACCGCCAGGCATTCCCGTTACTAAAGTCAGCTAAAAACCACCCAATAACATGGTCTGACCATGGACTGATAGCAGGGCCGTTTTAAGACCTTCGTAGGCCCGAGGCACTTTTATTTCTAGAGGCCTGTGGGTCCCATATTTTTACTAATTTTTATGCTAATTTCATTGTTTGCTTGTTTCTTTCGATACTAGCGATATTTGGCATCCATAATTTTGTTTCGATATTTAAAGATATCGATACTTCGAAGGCATTTTAAATTAAAATTTGCGGTTTTCTCTTATTTTGTGATTTTTTGTGTTAAGGTATTTTTTCAAGTGAAATATTGTAGGCCCTAAAAGGTTCGTAGGCCCTAGGCACTGTGCCCAGTCGGCCTAATGTATAAAGCGGCCCTGCCTGATAGGGATTCAGCTGAGAGGGAGGCAGAGAACACCACTTTAATACTTATGGAGGCTAAATAATACACTTCTGACAGACTCTCAGTCAGCCATGCAGGTATGGCAGGATTTAGAGTCCCTTTTCTCCACAAATAGTACCCTGGAGGTAAACTCTGGAACAATATGGGAGGCACACAAAGCCTATATTCGTGGTACATTAATTAAAATAGCTTTGTATAGAAAGAAACTCCACCTTCAAAACCTGCAGAAACTGACTGATAAATTAGATCAGCAGGAGTGGGGGGAATAAAAGGACCACTAGCCTGGGATCAGTGGCTCTAATCCAAAACCCAAAACAAATTAAATGTGATCCTAATTGACCAAGCCGGAAAGGCCTTGAGTTGGTCAGCTCAAAAATGTTATGGAAAAGGTAATAAGCCTGACTCAATGCTCGCCAGGAGCTTGAGAGCGGAGCAGGCGCAATAACTTCTATAAGACAGACATCGGGTATAACCACACAGAACCCTACCCAGATCATGAGCAAGTTCCACAATTATTATAGTTCCTTATGATGGAAGCAAAATGGTACACAATAAAAAAGACTGCAGCTCATTTAGTTAAGTTCCTTAAGGACTGTCATTTACCCCAAGTAACTGCCCATGATAATGAAAACCTGAGCCGAACGGTCACGCAAGACGAAGTGGAACTCCTTATTAAATCATTTAAAGGTTCCAAGGCCCCTGGCCCGAATGGCTTCCCAGGGGGTTATTAGAACAAATATAGCAAATTACTGGCCCCTATATTAATCAAACTTCATAATAATTTCCTGAAAGATGAAGTGATACCTGAGGAGATATTATTGTCCTCTGTCTCTGATAGTTAAACCTGGCAGAGACCCTTTTGATTGCAAAAACTATTGACCGATCTCATTGATCAATTCGGACAAAAAAATATTTTTAACGGTCCTGGCAGTTAGGTTAAATGCTTTGCTCACAACACTCGTCCACCCAGATCAAGTGGTCTTTATCTTAGGTAGACAAGCACCTGATAGTATTAGGAGAATTGCAAACATTATACAGATGGCTAAATTGACGACAACCAGGCAATGCTGCTGGCCCTAGATGTAGAAAAAGCGTTCGATAGGGTGGATTGGACCAATATTTTTACCACCCTGACGGCGTTTCGATTCAGGGGGAATTTTGTAAATTGGATTAGGCAGCTCTACAGAAACGCAAGAGCCTTTATCAAAAATGAGGGGTAGATTTCGGAACAGTTCCCGGTAAAAAACGGGACAAGACAAGGGTGCCCACTATCTCCCTTACTATTCGCCAGCACAATAAAACCCACTTGCGGCAGCAAATCGTGATAACCCAGATATTACAGGAGTTAGAATAGGCAAAGAGGAATATAAACTGAGCTTGAACTTTGCGGACGATATAATGCTTACTCTCACTAGGCCCCTGACATCCTTTGAGACTGTTTCTGGCTTTAAGGCTAATGCCAGCAAGTCAGAGGCCTTAAATATAAATTTATCTCCAGAATCAGTTGTACTAATACAGGCATACCCTGGTTTAAGGACACTCACATTAAGTACACTCGCGAGTAAGTACATATCGCTCAATAGGCAAACGGCAGCTCACGCATGCGCCTGTCAGCACGTCCTGAAAAGCAATACCGGCTCCCTAACTGTACCGAAGCTGTGTGCAAGCGGGGAGACTATAGAGCCCGTTACAAATGTGTTATTTACATCAGTTATGCACGTATGTGATGATTGCAGTACTGTACATGCATCGATAAGTGGAAAAATGCAGTGCTTCCCTTTAAGTACATTTTCACTTTACATACATGCTCCGGTTCCATTGCGTATGTAAATGCGGGGTATGCCTGTAGTTTCTAACATAACTTTTACCTGGCAAAAAAACAATATCACTTATCTTGGGGTAAGGATCACAAATGACCATTCTTCAATGTATCAAGCTAATTATCCACATATAATCCAAATTCTTAAGAAAAATCTTGAAACCTGATCACGATACTCCAGCTCAAGGATTGTCAGTATCTATGCACTAAAAATGATTCGCCTTCCAAAAATGTTATATCTATTTAGAGCCTTACCTATTCCCATTAAAATAAAAGACATAGCCTACAAAATAGCATGTTTAACTTTGTTTGGAAGGGAAAGTGCCCTAGAATCTCTCGTAGAGTACTGACACAACCTAGATCGGAAGGAGGACTGCCTCCAAACCTACTTTTATGCGGCTCAAATAGCGCAACTCGCAGCGTGGCACTCTCCGCAACTCCTTGAATAGGTGGGTGGGGATTGAAAGCAACTATGTAAATCCTTTAAGTATAGAAGCTATCTTTTGGTTAAGGGAAAAACAACAGGCAGGCACTGATCCTAACATTACCAACAATTACTCATTCTCTAGAAATATGGGACAGGGTTGGCCTGGAAAGAGGGATAACTCTGGGATTAACAGGTATGCTTCCCATGTTGGATAACCTTGACTACACTCCAGGTCTGCAGAGCCGACAATTTACTTGGTGGTCTGCAAACCAACTGTCCAGAGCTCAGGATTTAATGATGGGCCCCAGGATAAAGTCACGTCCCTGTTTAAAGGTGTCTCACCACATTCCAGATAAGGTGTTCCCCAGGTATACTCAGATAAAACATTTCCTTTTGAAACAATTTGATATACGCCCTCCTCCACAAAATGCGCTATTTGAAAGAACATGCAGGCTCAATCCATTAGAGAAGGACCTAATAGCATCTCTTTACCCAGCTCTGTTACCCATCACAACAGAAAGGGAACAGCACCACATCAAACAGTGGGAAGTAGATATAGGAGAACAGCGAGAGCTACAGGACTGGTTTGACATATGGACTAATGTTGCCAAAGTGTTTATTAACACTCAAACGTTTGTTGGTTATCAACGGCTTTACAGATAGTACCTGACCCCTTCTAGGATACCTACATACAATATAGCAAAAATCAATCGCTACTATGTTTCTGGCGTTGTGGACAAATTGGCATGGCGTTCCATATCATTAAACCTCAATGAACAGAGGTGTTTGATCTAATAAGTAAGATGCTAGATATTACACCGATACCATCTCCTTGGGTGGCCCTACTACACGAAAGGTCTGACATTGCCTCCTTTAAGCAGAGCAAGCTGATAAACCATATAGTTTCTGCGGCGAGATGTGTTATAGCAACGGCCTGGCGAGGTCTTATACCGAACAAAATGTCCATAATTATAAATCAAATATGGGAATTTCTATCCGTGGAGAAACTCACTGCGTGGGTCAATGACACGACCGATAGATCTGACAAGAACTGGTCTCCATGGATAGCAAAAAACTCACATACACAGTCTGACAGAACCACTTTAATACTCTAAACAGGATGTCCCTTAAGCAGAATAGACTAGAGTATTGGTTACTTGGATAGATGAGTCTTATAGGAACTGGTATGATCTCGGCTGAGCGATACATGGTACCTACCCCTCCTAGGTTAGTTAAATTCCAGGTCTTCTGCTTATATATACTCTCTACCTTGCACTCCCTTCCCCCTTCCTACCCCAAAATTGTTCGTTAAATTCTTTCAGACATGTCGTCATATATTGTTTATATATATTCTTACATACTTAAACACTCACTTTGAAATGAGTAGCCCCTGCTACAAATATATGTATACTGTGAACAATACAGGGTTAATCTGCTCCACCTATCACATGGTGCGATATGGAATAAGAGACACTGTTGCTGATCTGCCTGGCAACACATGACAGGCGACATGGGATTGGATAAGAAGAAAACCAGATATAATGTTGCAACAAGCTGTCAGTTTTAGAGACACAGAGGGAGTCCAACTGCCGGTCTGAGACAGAGACACAGAGATAGGGAGTGACAGTATGAGAGGCACACAGAGACAGCCCAGGTGACAGTGAGAGGGGCTACAGAGAGACAGCCTGACACTCAGAGGTGAAAGAGGAGTAGGGCTGCAGACAGATTTCCCGGGGCCCAGGACTAGAATTACGACCCTGCGTCTCCCCTGCGTCTCTCCCGCGTCTCACTCTTACTCCCTTTTCCTCACCCACTCCCCCCCCCCCACTCTGTCAATTACCCAACTCTCACTCAATCCCCCCTCTCACTCATTCCCTCCCCACAAAATACATACCAAAACCCCCACCCCCCAATAGAAAAAACCTTCCCAGCCCCCAAATACATATATAAACCCCCCACCCCCAAATACATATATAAACCCCCACCCCCCAAATACATATATAAACCCCCCACCCCCCAAATACATATATAAACCCCCCAAATACATATAAATTCCCCCCACCCCCAAATACATATAAACTCCCCCCCCAAATACATATAAACTCCCCCCACTCCCTAAATACATATAACTCCCCCCACCCCAAATTCTTATACCCCCACCACCCAAATACATATAAACTCCCCCCCAAATACATATAAACTCCCCCCACTCCCTAAATACATATAACTCCCCCCACCCCAAATTCTTATACCCCCACCACCCAAATACATATAAACTCCCCCCCACCTCCAAATACATATACCCCCCAAATAAATATAAACTCCCCCAACCCCCAAATACATATACCCCCCAAATAAATATAAACTCCCCCCAACCCCCAAATACATATAGCCCCCCCACCCCTCAAATACATATAAACTCCCCACCCCCAAATACATATAACCCCCACCCCCAATACATATTAAAGAAGCCACCCCCAATACATATAAACCCCCCACCCCCAAAATACATATATATAAAAAAAACACCCCCCAAATACATATAAAATACAGACTTACCTTGGGGATGGTCTCAGGCCTCTGGCCCGGCCGCCGACTCTCTAGTTGCCGCTGGGCCCGGCTCTCCCCCAGCTGCGGGCCTTCCTCAATGACTGTCCTCCATCGTGATTGGCTGCATTACCCAGCAGCAGCCAATCAGGAGGAGATGTCAGGAGCCTGGGGGTGGGGCCAATGAGAGGCGGAAACAGCATGGAGTGGAGAGAGATGTGTGTGTGTGTGTGTCTCGCTCTTTTCACCACTATGTCCAATATTTTTGGATAAGCCACCTGGCAACCATAGACATCAGGAAGGTAGAGGTGTAGATGAAGCACAGCAAAGGAAAATCCTTCTTCCGGTGTCCAGAGAGGAAAAAAGGCCAGGCCGCTCCAAAATTGACAAAAAGGGGATAATTTATTGCAAGCTTGACATACAGTGGAAAAAGGGACTAGATGAACGCACCTACGCGTTTCGTACAAAGAGTACTTTATCAAGGTTGCCACAGTCACCACAGTTACCACGTTTTCTAACCATAGACATCACACAGAAGGGAGCAGCCAGCGGGAATCAAACCCCTCCCACGTCTCACTTTAAACAATACAGAAAAATATTTATAGGTGGGTAAAAAGGTATCACATACCCAGCAGTGACCCCTTAAGAGCAAAGCCTTCCACTTTTTTTTTTACATGTATAGCAAGCAGGGGGTTCCCAAAATCTGACCCCCCCCCCACTTTGCGCACCCCTGCCGTAGACGGTAGCGCAGGTACTTCATGGAGTTTAAATCCCTGGATAATGTTGCTGTTTCCTATTGGGGGACAGTTTCGGGACAGTCCTGTTTTTTACACCTTTGTCCCAACTTTTTGGGCCACTGTCCCGGTTTTTATCGGCGCCGATTACGCATGCGCGGAATTTTGTCACGGTTTTTTCCTTGGACAAATATGGTCACACTTGTTCTACAGGCCATTTTCTTAGAGTGATATCTTGATCCTTGTGATATTTTTACGTATGTCCTGTGCGTGTGTAGATGTCCTTGACGTATGCTTGGTAGGGAAAAGGGCAAGTTTGAGAAGAATGCATCTTTCTATTGTCGCACAATATTTTCGTGAAAGACGCAAGTACTCTGCTTGGATGTATACAGAACCGGCCTGGAGGAACAGGTTACTCCACTGGTTACGCAAAATAACTTGGCCTTAAATCAAAAGTGCCATCTACGCTCAAACTATGAATGAAGTCAGTGGTTTCACTGTGATAATATGCCGTTTAACTCACTTTAAAGGGACAGTCCCTCCTTGGACCAGAGTTACTAATTGTCAGTGATGTGATGAATGGGTTAAATAAAATGAGGCGATGGATGTCTTTTTCGAGAGAAAAAAACGTCAGACAACTGTGAGAATGTAAAGAATTAAAAAAAAAAAGATTTAGTATTTCCGTTGTCATCGAGTGCCTTGGAGGGTTTTTATGAACGTTACCCAGTCTCGTGTTTCCACACTTCCTTCTTCGTTGCGTTGTGT
Source organism: Ascaphus truei (assembly GCF_040206685.1). NCBI lineage: Eukaryota > Metazoa > Chordata > Amphibia > Anura > Ascaphidae > Ascaphus > Ascaphus truei. Next base: position 13,056,895 of record NC_134500.1, read on the forward strand.
AACATAAATGATGATGTCATCATTACCAAAGAGATAAAAGTGCAAAGCAATAAGTATCAGATAAGAACCTAGTTAATATAAATACATGTTATTTTTTTCCACAGGAAATAAAGAAGCAGAAAATGTATACAATAAGTGTTCTTTCAATTTCCTTTTTCTTCCTCTCTCCCCTCCCTCCCCCCCCCTCGCTCCTTCCCTTTCAACTTATTATATATTCGTGCCTTCCACTTTTTTATTCCTTCTTTCTTCATCTTCTTGTTTCTTCCTCTGTGTCTGTGTCTCTCTGTCTCTCTCTCTCTGTCTGTCTGTGTGTGTCTCTCTCTCTCTCTCTCTCTCTCATGTTACACTGCCTCTTTAAACTCTTTGAAGGCTCCTCCTACTTGTTCACACTTATTTTACTCAGCAGTTAAAGGGTGGGGGGTTTATTAAGCTCTGATGTGGGGATGTCACACCCCGATCCAGCGTTACCAGCCATTCAAGTTGTTACCCCGTATTAGCGCTTAGTGAATCTGCTCCCCAAGTGCCTTAGGCCACGTCCATATAGGGGTTGTCAGTGCTGAGGCGCGCTGACGCTGAGGCTGCTGAAATCTGCGCGATTTCATGCCCATGCAGGCGAGCCAGCGGGCGCGATCGGGAGGCGGGGGGAGACTGAAGGAGGCGGGGCAGAGACGTCGCTGGGCCAAACGCCCGCGACCCACCGACGTCAACGTCACGGCGCCGTGACGTTGACGCTGCTCCACGCTGATTGGATGTTTTCAGCCGACAGTGCTCTGAAAAACAGCTTGGCTGTCGGCTGAAAAATCCAGCGCCTCAGCACGCCTGCGGACGCTCGCGTGAGCCCCCTCTAAAGACATCCTCATGCTATGGACGTGGCCTTAGGCTGCGGCCAGGCAGGGAGCGGCATGCTGGCGCTCGTGCGCTGTGCCCTGCTCGACCGGGCGATTCGTGGCCGGCTAGGCGCGTGCTTTGCCTGGGGGCGCGACCACGATGTCACGGAGCTGGTTTGCCCTCATTGGGCGAACCGCTCACGTGACGCGCTTGCAAGCGGCAAATTCAAATTTGCTTGCTCTGAGAGCTGAGCGAGCGCAAGCGCTTGCTCACGCTGGCCACACACAATACCGCAATGTGTTTCATCCTAAATCAATCAAGGTAGCATATATATATATATATATACAGTATTACCTTATATGCTATGTACTAGTGCTGACCAATAAAAGATATGGTGTGTGTGCAGACTATTATATACTACCAATCAAGACTACCTAATGAATCAATAAAAATAACTAATATTTATACATAAAAAATAAAATAATTAAAAAAAATTGAGAGTATATAAATAATGATAAAAAATATATAAAAATACAATACAAATGAAAATCCAGTCCCAGTACACTGTCCTTCAGAGTCTTTGCAGCCTGATTATAGGGATCACCAATCCCTGAAGGATATCTGGGGGAAAAAACAAAAAGAAAGCAGGCGCACTCCAGTGTATTAAAGTTTCTCAATTTACGCAGGACTTAACAGGTGAAAAAAATGGTTGGATACAACTGGCTGAGTGAAGGTGCTGTGAAAATCGGAAGCAATCTCCATTTTTTTCACCTGTGACGTCATATCCGGTTGGGGCACGCAGACGCCAGCAAGCAGAATCCCAGCACACAGAGCCTCCAGGATCAAGCTTGCAGCCGCAAACAGGAACGGCTTTCAAGGGACCTCCACGCGATACACAGGGGAGACAGGTGAGGATATATTGGTAGCCGGGCCGTGATTTACTTGGGGGCGCCCCCTTGGGAGGTGTCCCCTTGTACCTCTAACCGGTTCTCCAGTACCCCACTCCCCTTGTTAGTATCGGAGATACCCCAATATTGCCTTATTACCTGCATCACCTGTATACTGGCGTCAAACCTTCTTTCCTAAAACACACTCCATAGTGCCTGGTAGTGGCCTCGATAATTGGGGTTACCCTATTTTTCCATACGCAGGACTTAAAACGGATATAAAAAGCGCTCACACAAACAGATCCAGATCAACAGCGTTTATGAGATAAAATCTCAAACCCCAACTCTTGTAGCCAGGATCCACCGGAGCTTCTGGTGTAGATTCGGTGCCTCTCTCACTGTGCAGACAGGACCGGGAGAGTCCGTGTAGTACGGGATGTGATGTTTGTGCGCCCCTCCGTTCACAGGCGTTCCTCCTCCGGGTGTTTCAGCTCACAGCTCACTCACAATGCCTCGCGGGGAGGATCCTTTGCTTGGGCTGCCTTCCGATTAACAGGCTATGTATTCTAGTCTTGCAAGTGCAGTGACTCTTACTTTACTGCATACACACGGAGAGGCTAGAATGCAGGTCTATCTATCTATCCATTTATCTATCCATTTATCTATGTCTCTATCCATCCATATCTATCTACCCATATCTATCTATCTACCCATATCTATCTATCTACCCATATCTATCTATCTACCCATATCTATCTATCTACCCATATCTATCTATCTATCTATCTATCTATCTATCTATCTATCTATCCATCTATCTATCCATATCTATCTATCCATCCATATCTATCTATCTATATCTATTTATCCATCCATATCTATCTATCCATCCATATCTATTTATCCATCCATATCTATCTATCCATCCATATATATCTATCCATTTATCTATCTATCCATTTATCTATCCATTTATCTATGTCTCTATCCATCCATATCTATCTACCCATATCTATCTATCTACCCATATCTATCTATCTACCCATATCTATCTATCTATCTATCTATCTATCTATCTATCTATATCTATCTATCTATCCATATCTATCTATCCATATCTATTTATCCATCCATATCTATTTATCCATCCATATCTATCTATCCATCCATATCTATTTATCCATCCATATCTATCTATCCATCTATCCATTCCTCCATCTATATCTATCCATCTATATCTATATCTATCCATCCATATCTATCTATCCATCCATTCCTCTATCTATCCATCTATCCATTCCTCCATCTATCCATCCATCTATATCTATCCATCTATATCTATCCATCCATATCTATCTATCCATCCATTCCTCTATCTATCCATCTATCCATTCCTCTATCTATCCATCTATCCATCCCTCTATCCATCTATCGTGGTGGCCTGCATACTGTATGTACCTCTAGTTACCTTTGTCTCAGGCTACATTCACTGACATCATTCAAATCCTGCAAAAATATTACCGGGCACAGCGATTACATATTTTCCAAGTTCTGTCTAGTTTTAGATTGTAACATTTTTTTAAAATGGGCTTCCGTGTAGGAAGGTAAACTGCATCATAGCCCATCATTAATGCAACTCGTAATCCAGTGAACTGCAAAATATTTCACATTCAGCCAAATTCACGCTCCAGTGCATACTAATGTGAATCAAAAGACAGATTGTACCTTTCCCAAAATTGCCCTCAAAGGACTTAATTAGATTGTACTTAGCACAAGTATGCCAGCAGTATACAAACAAAGGATTTCTTATTAGGGTATGTTACACACAGCTACACAATTGGTTCAGCTGTGTCGTGTCACAACCATAATTCGGCTCGCACCTTAGCAATGGGTACAGATCACTTCTAAATATATCTCATTGATCAACAATAACATGATTCATACAAGTTATTGAACATGAGCTTTGGAGACACACACATGATATATATATTTTATATAATAATAAAGTATTGCTCAGCAAAAATACTTAAAAAATGTTGCCTTCCTTATGTCTGTTAGAGTAGAGCAGTGTTTTTCAACCTGGGTTCCTAAGAACCATTTGGGTTCTGCGGGTATTCCTAAAGGGTTCCCTGCAATAATCTGGTCATTTGAAAATTGTATCAAATACAGAAGAATTTACAATGCATCTGATCTCAGACGCACTATTAGAGAGGGTTGGGGTTCCTTACAATGCATCTGATCTCAGACGCGCTATTAGAGAGGGTTGGGGTTCCTTACAATGCATCTGATCTCAGACGCGCTATTAGAGAGGGTTGGGGTTCCTTACAATGCATCTGATCTCAGACGCGCTATTAGAGAGGGTTGGGGTACCTTACAATGCATCTGATCTCAGACACGCTATTAGAGAGGGTTGGGGTTCCTTACAATGCATCTGATCTCAGACACGCTATTAGAGAGGGTTGGGGTTCCTTACAATGCATCTGATCTCAGACGCGCTATTAGAGATAGTTAGGGTTCCGCAGAATTTCCTTTAGGGTTTCTTAACCAATAAAAGTTGGAAAACACTGGAGATGGGGAACATATAAAATCAGTCCACACATTCATGCTCTTCTGCGCTTCTCTATTTCTTCTTTTGGAGGTCACGTCATGCCCAAGGAAAGCTTTGTTTCCAGCTCAGATCGCGTCCTCGTGGAGCGCCGGACGCGATCTGCAGCGAAGTAATGGAAGTGGAAGACCGCTCCTCTTCCGTTACTGGGTTATGGGTCGCCGCTTTGCCGGAGGGGCCATGGCACTCAAGAGGGTTAAAAGCCAGCCGGAAAATACATCCAAGTGTCTCAAACAGAGGGCCGAGAGAAGGCTGTCAGACTGGGGCCCCCCCGAGACTCGGAACGTCTACCTGGGAAAGGACTGTGCTTGTTGGGTTACTGCCAGGGCTACAGACAGCTTTCCGGGGGCCCAGGACTCGAGTTTTTCTGCTGCAAACTGCCTACTCTCTCATTGATCACCAGTCATCCTGACATAATATACACATTGTTAGTCGTTCCCCCCAAAATTCATAAAACTCATGTACAAATAATTTAATTTTTTTTTAAAAAAAAACACGAAACGACAAGTTAATGAAAAAAAACTAAACATTTATTGGCATAAAAATGTATTCTTCTGTAAAAGCAGTTACAGGTTTGTCCCAAAATTATATATATATATATATACAGTGTTCGACAAACCTATACATTTGCTCGCCCCGGGCGAGTGGATTTAACCCCCGGGCGAGTAAATATTGGCCCAAGCAGCACACGTTTGGTACTAGGTGGCGAGTAGATTTTTTTGGGTGGAGAGTAGATTTTTGGGTGATTTGTCAACCACTGTATATATATATATATATGTATATATATATATATATAGATATATATATTAGTATGGATACAATAATATACCTGATGCATAACATTGTAAAGTATTGGCTTCAGAAAATTAAAAAGATACATTTATTCAGAATTTCAGAAGACAATTTAGAGAATGTCACAGTGATGGGTAACCCCTTCCATGCCAGAGGAGCCCGCAACGCATCGCAAAGTGCTACGGGCCCCTCTGCCAAGGAGGGTTTTACAAATTGGCTACAGCAACCATTTACAAAGTGGGAAGGTTAAGGTGAACCCAAATTCGAATACATGAGGGTCTATGCAGAACATGCAGCATGTTAACCGTTTGCTATACTGCATCGATGTGCAAAGCTTGTTTTGCAAATGTGATCAATTTAATGCACGTTTCCTTGGGCAGACAAATTGAAGCCAGCTAGGTGCAATCCTGGCTCCAGTAATTGCTGGTGACGTCCTTTTAATCCATGAAAGTTCTGTCCGGATCTGCCACCTTGGTGAAGTTTACATACAAGTGAAACAAAAACATGTACTATATGTTGTGTCACTTTGTATGTTACATACAAGTGGTTTGTTTACCCAAATAAATGCTGAACACATCTGGATCATGGACTCCTATTCTTGCGCATGCGTGTTGCGCCTTCACATACAACATTGTAAGAATGCATGGAAAGATTGCAATGTTAGCAAGCTAAGCCAGGGGCGCTCAACTCCAGTACTCAAGACCCCAACAGGTCAGGTTTTCAGGCTATCCCAGCTTCAGCACAGGTGGTTCAATCAGTCCCTGCTTCAGCGCTGGTGGCTCAATCAGAGGCTCAGTCTTTGACTGAGCCTCTGATTGAGCCACCTGTGTTGAAGCTGGGATATCCTGGAAACCTGACCTGTTTGGGGGGGCTTGAGGACTGCAAGTTGAGCACCCCTGAGTTAGCAAGCATTGCCAGCCTAGACCTGTGTTTCTTTGACACACAGAACACTGATACACCCCATTATTATCAATCCTGTGCAGAAGTTGCCAGATGTACTGTTCTCGGAGCTGAGGCATGAAAAGCGAAAACCTGCAGCTCTGGGGACGATAAAACCAGTGGGTGCCTGCGGGGGGGCAGTCTGGGACATCGTGGCCGTTTCACCTCGACCAAGTGACTGCCGGTGTTTAGCCACAAGTGACCTCGCCGCAGGGAGATTCATCTGCCGCCTGCTTCACCGCCAAGGTAGATCCCTAACCTATAGTCTAACCCTAAAACCCCCTAATGCCAACGCTACACCATACCCTAAAAACCTTAACCCCTGACCCTACAACCCCTTACCCTAACCGCTAAAACCCCTTAAGTTAACCATCTAACCACTAAAAAAAACGAATCAACCCCCTACCCTAAAGTGAACCCCTTACCCTAACCGCTAAAACCAATAAAGTTAACCCCTACCCTAACCGCTAAAACCCCTAAAGTTAACCCCCTAGCCTAACTGCTAAAACCCCTAAAGTTAACCCCCTACCCTAACCGCTAAAACCCCTAAAGTGAACCCCCTACCCTAACCGCTAAAACCCCTAAAGTTAACCCCCTACCCTAACCGCTAAAACCCCTAAAGTTAACCCCCTACCCTACCCGCTAAAACCCCTAAAGTTAACCCCCTACCCTAACTGCTAAAAGCCCTAAAGTTATCCCCTTACCCTAACTGCTAAAACCCCTAAAGGTAACCCGCTACCCTATTACCTTATCGTAGAAGCAGCCGGCGGTGGAGGGTCCCTCTAAGGCCAAACGTCGGCCGGGACTTGGCCACAACCAAATGTCCCATTGCACCCGCGGAGCGTCCGTTTTTCTGTAATTCGTCTCACAACTCCCCCTGCTCAGCAGAACCACTCCCCCTGCTCAGCAGAACCACTCCCCCTGCTCAGCAGAACCACTCCCCCTGCTCAGCAGAACCACTTCCCCTGTTCAGCAGAACCACTCCCCGTTCAGCAGAACCACTCTCCACATCACCGGCCGATGCAGATGGGCCAAACGTACCCAAATGCTTCGATACATTACCATGAAGAGGTTCGTACACTAAATTTAGCAGCATTTCGCCGTGGATATGATCTGTTTCGGGCGCCTGACGATAGACCCAGTTGTATAAAATGCTCATTGACGTGAAAAGGCCGTACAAAAACGTTATATAAATACAAAACGAACTGCGGAGCAAACACTTACATTATTCTGATCAGGATAACCAAGTGTCTTGTGCAGATCGAAATTCCAGTATAAAACCAGTATTCTTAAAAGAAATGTAACCAGTACAGTTGTGTTAAGTAAAAAAGACGCACACGCGGGGATAACAATTAAAGCTGCCTTTTTTTGATAAGACAGTGTGATAAACCGAGCTAGATGGAGAATCCACCTGCAGTCCCGGAGTGTGTTAATACAATGTAGAAATTTATGCAGCCGTTATGAAATCTGCTTTCTGAATGAAAATGTAACATTCTTCAAAAGGGAACCTGACCAAGCAAAAAAAAAAAAAGGATTTAGATAGCGTCATTTTAAAGGGTAAAAATAATTAGCATTCATATTAACCCTTTCCCTGTTAGAGAAGGGTGGTAACTGTTTTAACAGCTTTATTTTCTCCGTATCGTAAAGCGAAATGACTGCTACTTGTCTGGCCTGGTTTAGCGGAAGTAGGACTGCAGGCTTCCCCGGCGGCGTACGTCACATGTCCAGCAGTGGAATCCGCCTCCTAATGAATTCGCGTGACGAATGTTCACTTTGACGGTGGAGATGCCTGGATTTAAGAAGAAATTATCACTCGGTGCAAATTCGCAGAAATCAACGGAGAGAGAGAAAGAAAAAAAAATCACCTTATTGCAATAACTTCCAAGGGATGTGTTGAGAGGGTGAAAAAAAAAATATGGGTCTGACAAAATCCATTTCCAAGAGAATCCCCGTTTCTGTTTCACCGTTGGACAGGTGTAATGGTACGAACAAGGGTACAGGCGGGCTTGTATAATATATCCCTAACAAAAAACTCTGAGAGGCTGGAAAGGTAGCGTTTGAGCTGCCAATATGTAAAGGGAACATATCCCTGGGCTCTTCAACTGGCCAGACAGGGATCTGGGACTGACCCTGGGTACTCTCTGTTCCTGCTTATTTCACTGAAGTTGACTCTGCAGCTAAATGCGATTTTTCACACATGTCATGTAAATATTTATGGCACACGTGTTATATGTTCTAGGGAAAAGGTTGAAGTGTAATAATTCCTAAATATTTAAATGCAGCCCAGGTTACACTACTGTGGCCCTTCTCCTCCTACAATTCTTTTCTGATTGGGGCCCTTTGGAAATCTAAAGAGCCCTGCCACATCCACTAGTCTCCTTATCTGAACGTCCGGGCATCTCGTAAGATAAGAATATCCTACGGAAAAGCTTCACGCTCCATTTACATACCAATGTCCTAGTAAACTTCAGAAAAAAAGGGAACAGTTTAATTGCAGCACTCAGTCAAAATATGAATGTAGCCAATAAATTTGACAGAAGTGGTCTGATTTTGATGCAGTTCATCTATTTTCTGAAGGTGTGTTCTTGTATGGACTCTGGACTTTGTCAGATGTATAGTTAGAGTACATTTTAACAAGAAGTTGTATTTCTTTTGACGAGCCTATAACATGCAAGAATATCCATAAAGGCGTTTATCGTCATTCTTTTTTTAAAATTTTTGTTTTTAACACTTTTAGTGCTTCAAGGCCTTGCGTTGCATAGCAGAACATGAACAGCATTTAAAATATGCTGCCAAATAATATATACCTGCCTTCCTTAACGCGTCAGATGTACCAAAGAAGAATTTATCTGCTCTTGGCGTGATTATAAAGAATGTGGGAGTGGAAAATTGTTTGTAATTAAACAGGAGTATATATATCACCCACTAAATTAGTGGGGCATTGCCCTTCTGGTCACCGAGGGGCTCAAATACCATCTGGGGTCTTTGTTCTCATTGAATTAATTTAGATATGTAATATAGCTCAACCCCGTTATAACACGATCCGCTACAACGCGGATCCGCTTATAACGCGATGCAAGCGTGGCTCCCAATTTAAGTATTTATGAATACTTTACAACACGATTATTGGTGTCTTAAATACTTTATTGTACCATGCATACAATTGTACATTATTTCTAACGCGATCCGATTATAGCGCGATGCGATTATTTGGACCCCAAGCACAGCGTTATAAGGGGGTTGAGCTGTATATACATAATTATTATTAACACCGTTTGTAAGGGAATGTGGACTTTCCTACAAGAAGAGTTTTTGATACCTCCAGCACTAAAGGGGTCAAAAAGGACTTTGAACGTAGAGTTGTGAGCATGTGACCAGTTTTCCATTCACTGCCAATACTCACCCAAGTTCTCAAACATCTTATGAATGGACGTCTCATTGGCGTCCACCATCACACGCTTCTCATCCAGCATTAAGACATTCATGGAAAGCCATTTTGAGGACATCCAGAGAGGGTGATCTAAGACGTGAAAAACGCCACCGTCATACACTGTGATTGGAAAGGGTTACACTTTGCACCCCACTTTTGGCCATGTTTAGTAATACTATTCAATGGAATGAGTCGGGGGCGTGTCTTGTTACAGTTTTATGTATCAGCGCAGTTTATGTGGGACTTCTTATGGACCATAAAAGTGATGCATACCATCTGGGATGAGTGGAGTTGGGGGAGAAACTACTGTCCAGCCAGCTTTCTTAAACAAGTCAATCTGCAAAATATAAATATTGCAACATTATTTGTTGAAGTTTACATATACCACATGTTAGAACACAAGGGCAAAGGTCAACTGCGCCTGGTCCATGGAAGTGTATACTCCGGATGGGGGAAAAAAAGAGGGCGAAAGGGGGACTGATAGAACCATGTAAATACATTACGGGGGTCAGCATGGTTAGAGATTGGTAAAGTGAGGAAGCAGAGAGAGACCAAGGCGGCACACACTGGAGGATGATGGTAGGCTCAGTGGAAATGCAAGGAAGCACAACATTTTAAAAGTAGTGGATACATAGAATAGTCTTCCCAGCAAAGGTGGTGGAAGCCAGTTGAGTAAAAGATTAAAAACCAATTGGGATAGACACACTGGTATAGAAAAAAAGTGCGGGGGCAAATGTGATATGGGACTTGACAGAAGGCAATACAATGCGGGTTAAGTGGTCTTATGGCATCATTTTGTATCTTTCGATGTAATGAACAGATAGCGATGCCACATTTAAAAAACTGGGTTCATCTGATGGCCCCATTTTGCTACTGGACCACTAACCCCTGTAATTCTTTAGTGTTCCTCTCTTTGGACAACTCCCAGTGTTCCTTGTGCTTGCACCATGCACGGTTTAAATTCCTTCTGGGTAGGTAATTGTACCCAGTAGCTCCACCAGGTGGCCGTTTCATGCAAAGACAGCCTAGTGAGCTGTACTGATTAATGGGACACACAGAAATTTCCCAGGCTGTGATAAATCAGGGGCGGGCCAACCCAGGTCCTCAAGAGCTACCAACAGGTCAGGTTTTCTGGATATCCAAATCGAAGACTGAGCCCACGATATAGCCACCTGTGCTGAAGCAGGGACTGATTGATCCCCCTGTGCTGAAGCTGGGACCGATTGAGCCACCTGTGCTGACGCAGGGATATCCTGAAAACCTGACCTGTTGGTAGCTCTTGACTGGAGTTGGCCACCCCTGCTTTAAAGTGACAGGCCATTTTGCCACAGAGGTAGTTGGCACATGAGCCTCGCACAAGCCTCTCCTGACCGGCACTTTTTACAGAACACCTGTTCGTTTCATCAGCAGAAATCCCAACATTTTGAAGTTAAAAAATTCTAAAAAAAAATAAACCTGCCGATTCCTTATATGACAGGTTTAGAGGTTTTTTTGTTAAATACCTGGTGGCAGGGACGGTCTGGGTTAGAAAGGACCAGACCAGGTCCAATGATGTTGAAGGTAGCATCAATGTGCATTGGGTTCGGGTCCTTGAAAGAAATAATGTGGACTTTGTAGTCTGGAGCGAGATGTCTCCGCATCCATTCAATGCCAAGGTAGTTTGTGACCTAACAAAGAAAGCATTCACGTTGACAAATATATATATATATATACAAATATGCCATGAACGTCGCCATGCATTGGGAAATTCTTGCACTGCGGAGAGTGCTACGCGAAGGTAAGTGACCCCAGAGCCCAGCATGCTGGAAGAGGTTCTCGCAGCTGCAATGTAAAGCTCAATTACATGTGCTAATCAATCCCAAATACGTCTATATGCTGCTACCCTCATAACCTCTATTCTACATCTATATTTAATGTATGCAAATATCTATATGTCATCTTTGGTTTTTGTTGATCCACTGCTGGATGAAGGCTTCCTTAATGATGTTCCAAGTAAATAAATAAATAAAAATGATATATAATAAAATATATATATATATAAAAAAAAAAATATATATATATATATATATAGATAGATAGATAGATAGGATAGTAAACAGGTCACTAGCTAATGGACAAAACAAAAAAACAGCTGGGTGCATATTGTCATGGAATGGGGGTAAAGAAGGGACAAAAGAGGACTGGCACCCCAAAGTAAGTAACAACAAAAAAAGGCTGAAGTTTAATAGTCTATTAAACTTCACCCTTTTTTTGGCTTACTTTGGGGTGCCAGTCCTCTTTTGTTATATATATATATATATATATATATATATATATATATATATATATATATATATATATATATACACATACACACACACACACACACACACACACACTATATATACACACACACAGACTACATATATACATGCATATATGCACATACATATATACATACACACTATACACATACTATATATGCACATACAGCTATACATACATACATACACTGTCCACATATGCACATAAAGAAATACATACATACAGTATACGTATATATTTTTCTTTAACCTCAATCACAGTCCAAGAAAGCTAATATTTCTATGCTCCCAATAGTAATAACTAATTAGAAAAGTTGAGAGCAGAACTCGTTACCCAACCTCCGTCTCTTCATTCTTTTTGACAAAACTGTTGATACTTTCATTTGTCATTGAACCCAGGTCCCGGCTGACACTCGGACGCACGCTCTACAAGTACCTGGCTTCTCTGTGCAAAAATATCTCTTCCAGCTCTCATGAAATCCGCTGCATCAAAACACGGCTCAAATTCAGTGGTCACAAATTTCCCGAGCGCAGCCAGTTTGTGTCTGTCTTCTACAGTCCGGATGGGATAGTCCTGAAGGAGAGGCGCAGAAATACTAAGACTGCGCATGTGTTGGTGATTACATTTGGTTGCCTTTCCTTGTGACCACATTCAAATTATAGGCACTCCATGCGAAGTGTGCGCACGTGCAAATCTGCGTATATCATTCTCTAGATCAGTGCATCTGTGTTTAGATTAGATTATTAGCGTTCATTTGTATGGCACCAACATATTCCGTAGAGCAGTACAATGTGGAAGGGAGGGCAATAGCATTGTATGACAAAAAGGCTACACGTATGTTAAGACAAATAGACCGTCAGAAGGAGCACCGTGCCCCAAAGAAGTTACAATCTAGAATGTACCAGTGTCTTTGTCAGCCCCTATTTTCACCATACAGCCAGAATATAGAGCAGTATTTTTCAACCAGGGTTCCTAGGACTCCTTTGGTTCCCCGGGAATCCCCTAAAAGGTTCCCGGCAATTTCCAGGTTATTTGTAAACTGTACCAAATACAGAAGAATTTACAATGCATCTGATCTCAGACGTGCTATTAGAGAGGTTTGGGGTTCCTTGCAATGCATCTGATCTCAGACGCGCTATTAGAGAGGGTTGGGGTTCCTTGCAATGCATCTGATCTCAGACGAGCTATTAGAGAGGGTTGGGGTTCCTTGCAATGTATCTTCTCTCAGACTCGCTATTAGAGAGGGTTGGGGTTCCTTGCAATGCATCAGATCTCAGACGCGCTATTAGAGAGGGTTGGGGTTCCTTGCAATGCATCAGATCTCAGACGCGCTATTAGAGAGGGTTGGGGGTTCCGCAGAATTTCACAATATAATTATAGGGTTCCTTAACCAAAAAAAGGTTGGAAACCACTGCTGTAGCCTAACATTTTCACTATACTAGGATAGAGAAGTAAGATAGGTAGAGAAGTAAGATAGCTTTGGCCAATATAGAAGCATTTCCTCCTTACAGTGCCTAGTGATTAAAGTGGGAGGCAATAGCCGTGGACTCAAAGATGGCAAATTTTGCAATGATCAGAGGATAGGAAAAGAGATTTCTACCGGGTAAAAGTATTTCGTATCTGTGGGACTATATCGTTTCTGATTCGGACCCTTAGGAAAACCAGTGTGCGCCCTGAACTATATTATATTACAAATACACTTATATATTATAATAAAAAGCAGAGTTAGGCAGTTTGTGGGTATCATTGTATGTCTATTCCTAAAACATCAGAATTAAACTGGAATACGCAGCAATGTCTGCGAAGGCCTTTCCTTCAAGTATGAGCATCTCAGCACAAAACGCAATTGCCGAAACACGGCGAACCTTGGCGTTGGAGTTACCTGGTCATAGAGCTCGTCGGCCATTGTCGGCTTCGGTGCAGTGGTCCACTTTGCCCCACGGCGGAAGTACTCCTTAATGAGAGGCCGATACGCTCTGTATTCAAAGAACCGTGCTCTCCACGCCATGGGGGCTTCTATGATTTCATTCCCAACAACCAGCAAAATGTCTCTGGGCATAGCAGCATACAGACCTGCACAATGACACATGGATGGATATATATATATATATATAGATATATATATATATATATATATCTATATATATATATATATGTAATGGGTATTCCCCCTACCCCAATCGCAGATAGAGTGCATGTGAGGGGGAACCTATATGTTACCAGGTGTGGTGCGTATACCTGCAGGTTCACAGGAGGCCTGAGCCTCCGCTGATGGGAACCTGGGGTGCTCTCTGGAACGTTTCTTCAATCAGCGCCCCCACCTATGTGAGATTCTAGGAGTGTAGAATGGCCCTCACATAGGAACATCCATAAAGTAACCAGCCCACACCAAAGGTTATGGCTAAAAGGGTTTACTATAGGGATCAGTAACATAACACACAGTATCATCATATAGAGTATCAACAGCTCTATGCATAACAAAACATGCATTGGGTGCAGAGGCACCAATATCCCCTTGGTTAAGGCCCTTGGCCTCCCCGCCCAATAGTAACCCAACCATACAGTGCCCACAATAATTGGGTGCTAGACACCAGCGTCCCAGTGTCCTGGAGCCCCACCCAGATGTGCGGCAGCGCTGCTCACGTGTGTATAGTTGGTGCACTTATAGATACCTGCCCGGGCACACGTCCGTGCCCGGGTATAAAGATCTTCGAAAAGGGTCTGACGCAGGAACGGGAACCCGCCTCCACGTGAGGGGTCTCCCTCGTGGAGCGTCGCACCCACAGAATGTCTCTTGCATTAGAGCCCAGACACAGGCCGCGATCACCGCGTGCAACTGGCACCGGTGATATCACTTAACACTGTACTGTAGAAAGCAACCCCCCCCCTCCCCCCTTTGCACTGAAAGGGGCCTTTCCTGAAACTGCCAAACTAACTGCTGTGGCTGCACTCAAAGCCACACTGTCTCTTCTTGTCAGAGCACACAGCACTGCAGCTGTGTCACTGACTAAACTCACTCAGCTAAGTTCAGGGTCCCTACCTAAGGGGCCTTCCCTATGAACTTACCCACTAACCTAGTGGGGAGTGGGGCCTGCCTGGGGTTTCTCTGGCCTAGTACAGCAGAGCACTGCTCTCTGTACACTACCTTCCCCAATCGCTTCCTGGATCCAACTGACTAGGGTGGTCTCTGTGCAACATTGTATCCTTCTCCAACAGGAGAAGCTGCAAACTCTATTTGCTGTCTGGCTGCACGTGATGTGGGTGAAAGGGCAGTCCCCAGAGGCTGCTGGGAGTTGTAGTCCGTTATGGCCCTCCTTAACATTAGGGCCGCATGCGCTATGTCTGCCGCGTCTGTGCAACCCTGTAATGGCCGCCACTGCTCTCTTCTGCGCCTGCGCGACCTTGGGGAGTCCCTGCGCTACGGAGCGCCATCTCTGCCCCTTCGCGCTCACTATATTGCCGCCGCATCGCGTCTGCGCATGCGCGAGCCTCCGCGCCCGTGCGGACATAACAAAGATGGCGGCGCCGTGCCTCTGACGCCACCGAGAGACGCGCTCGCCCCCGCAACTGCCTTCTCACTGGTGAAGGTAAGGGGAAGAGGAACGGGGAACCGGGGAGCCAATATATATATATATATATATATATATATATATATATATATATATATATATATATATAAACATCACTTATTTCCTGTCGGACTATAATGACACATAAAAATGCATTGGGGTTATGTATGCAGCTCAAGCAAAATATGTCCTGCTCCTGTAAAGTATATACCTATTTTAAATTAACCATTTAAATTGGTTGTGTTAATTATTATGCCAATGTATATGCCAGGGAGGTTATTTTGGGCACTTTAGGTTCGGTGAAGACGTTTGGCACTGCGGTGATGCCCCTACAGGACACGTTTGGTATTTTTTGTTATATGAGGAGCATGCATCTCGTCCCTACCATTACGACCTCACATCCATCAACCAATGAGCAGAGCGCACAGTTTGCCTGTCACTGGTGACAACGGGGTTAATAATATCCAATGGCTTACAAAGAGCTAATGGCCAGCTGTCCCTGAGTGACCAACAGCAGCAGTCAGAGTCTGGGGCAACAGCTGAGATGCAAGAATAGCAGAGTGAAAAATAACCCCTATTGACAAACAACTGACCAGCAAGCCATGTAAGGGAGAGAAAGGTGATGCATGTGTATGTTATATATGTGTCCGGTTATTAAATAAACAGCAGAAGACTCATTGCTTGGGGGAGATTTCCAAACAGCAGCAAAGCTCTGAACATCAGCTCAGTGGTTACCCAACATTTTTGACATTGTGCTCCCCTTGCTAGAATATATTTGTTACGTGAACCCCTAATGAATAAATCATATTGCCCAATCAGACTGTTGCTAACAAAATGGTGTGATCAATCCCAGGCAGTATAGTGTCCTGAGCTTGTGGGGGGGATACACAGTTAATAAGACCCAAGCCGCACCTCTGTGTGCAGACAGCAAGGGGGGTATACCTGTCAATTACTGTGGCAACTTCCAAAGTCACCACCCACAATGCCTTGCCGCTGTGGATGCAATGCATTGTGGGGAG
This sequence comes from Ascaphus truei, assembly GCF_040206685.1. NCBI lineage: Eukaryota > Metazoa > Chordata > Amphibia > Anura > Ascaphidae > Ascaphus > Ascaphus truei. The sequence continues at coordinate 13,073,268 of NC_134500.1, forward strand.
CAACTTTGGAAGCTCCTGGTGTAATTAACAGCTATACCCTCCCCACCAAGATGCAGTTTGGGGCATTACTAAGTACACCGTCCCCACAGGGGCTCAGGAACCCGCTATACTGCCTGGTGTCCACCTTACAGATTTGTTTGGGCAAACCCCTTGCAGACATCCTCACGAATCCCTAGGGGTTCCCGAGCCCCCTGTTGGGAATCACTGCTCTAGCTGCTCCAATGCTACTGATTCCTGTAACCCAAGATAATAAAGAAACTAACTCAAGGGATAATCTGGGGTCATTCTTTCAGTAAGTGTCACGTGGTCACATCTCTATCGCGATACACTGCAAGGGAGTGATGAATGTTCCTTCATTTTAACGGCTTTGACACTTCTGACAGTGAATTTCTAGAGTAAATATTTAAAATCGTTACACAGGAATTCTATTAGAATAAAAAAAAAGTATACTTATTCGGTGTTTGGTGGGAGAAACACCCTGATTCACTGAATCCTTCAGACCACATTATATATATATATATATATATATATATATATATATTATATATATATATATATTTGTCTGCATGCCCCCCACCTTTTGCTGCCCTTCTGGCAAGGGAATGGTTAATGTTATGTAATGGGGCACGCAGTGAAGTCACGGTGCAGAAATCCACGCTCTGGGTAGTACAAATCCGTAGGATATTGTGGAGCTGGTCATTACGGAGAAGATTATTTGCTGTCATGGTAACCTGCTTTGGCATGGGACAAACTCCAACAATTCTTTTACGCATGTTAAGTCTGGCTGAGCTATTTTATGAATACCCTCTTCATCAGGCCCTAGTGGAAAGATAAGTGCCGTAGACGGTCCTTCACCTCACCAAACAAGATCTGACCAATAAAGTTCTTGTTATTTGAGCCCTACGGCTTACATGTGCTAATAGTTACTGGTGTGATGCAGAACTAAATATGTCAAATTGTTAAATACGATACATCTTAAAGACACGATGGCGGGTAACCATAAACCTTTGCATCAAAAGTAAAAAAACCATTACGGTATCATTGACAAACTTCCCATTTGATGGACTCTTGGTTGTCGATACCTAACGGGTCACACCTTTTCACCCTTCGTGTTTCAGAAGACCGGCAGTCTCCTGGGGTTGTGAAAACATAACCGTATAGGGGAGAGATCACGTGGTGGCCATCGGCCTTCATGACATGAACGGAAGTGGAGGGTCCTCCATTGGAGAGGTAACCACAACAACCACCTAGAAAATACCCCGAACGTCATAATGGTTCCCCTGCATCCTCCATGAAGATGCTGTGAATATGATCTCTCTGAGCTAGAGAAGCGTTTTTATCCCATGCATTTGAAGAGAGAGAACCTTTTCTCTAGCACTGGGAAGCTGCATTAAACAGAGACCCAGATCAACGTGGTTTTCACAAACACCAGTAGTTCTGTTGATCTAGTATTTCCTTCCCTTTGTAGCATCCAAGATCCTAACCTAGTGATTCTTGACCTTTGTTTCTAGGTTTGCGGAGGTACTCAATCGCTATTAATCATTCATTTAATGTCTATATTGTCCTTGCTAGACTGTTGTCCCTATTCAAATGAATGGGACTCAAATCTTCTCCAGCAAGGTGAAGACCTCTTCACAGGGTAAAGAATACAGGGGCCTGTTTTATATAGGCTGAAAAACAGCCCAATTGGTGGATATAGAATAAGCCCATGAAAGCTGACTTACCTGTAGATTCGAAGTCAGGTGTTTTGTATTTAACTGACCAATCAATCACTTCAGGTCTTCGAACAGTAACTCCTTCAAGTCTTAAAATATTGCACATTTCCTCCATCTCCTCAACAGCCTTCTTCACATGTTCCTGAGGAAAACTCTGGCCACCATGTTTCTGGTAAAAGGGCCAGTATTTTTCATATGTGTTGGCCTAAATATGGAGATACACGGAGCTACATTAAACAATATTTTGGGTTGAGAAAGCCAACAAATCATGTTTTACTCCAACTATGTCATGGCAAAAAAAAAAAAAAAACAGATGTCTACTTTGTTTTGATAAAAAGGGGGGACATATTTTGATAAATCTGGTCATCATTGACATCTTGCAATGTTACGGTTTCTGGTGAGACCTGTCCCCTACCCGTTACCTATTCCTAGGTTCCTGGTGTCTGTTCCATAATCCAGCGTCATTTTGACTTCTCCTTTACTTTCTGGGAAGAATATTTTAAGGGCCAGATGCAACACTAGATCTCATGGACAGCTGCCTGCTCAAAAAGGTTCTCCAAGTTCACTAGCTAATGACTCTGCCAGATCCCCCTTATCCGTCGATGCGTCCAATTCTCTTTTTAAAACGAGTCCCTCAACCTCTCAACCGCTTTCAGTGCTCGAGATGCCTTCCAAAGCAGTTAAATAAATGGCAAATATCCCCATGCAAATGTAAAGGAACAATCCACCCTAACCAACCACCTTTTTTAAACCAGAGGGGTTCTCGGGAGCTGAATCTCACTAGCTCCTGGTTCCTGGCATATTTAGTGGTGAAGTTACATAGTTACATAGTAGATGAGGTTAAAAAAAAAGACACATGTCCATCAAGTTCAACCTATGCTAAACTTTAGACGACAGATACTTACCGGTATTACTTCCTCTTTTTTTTAAAGGGGATTTAAATGGTAATCCAATAGGAAGCCGCAACCGATGATGTTGCAGCTTACTATTGGCCAGAGATTTGGCAGCCATTTTGTTTCCCGAGGGAGACAACCTTCACCGGTATGTATCTAGGGAACAGAGGGGTCCCCAGAGCTGGAAATATTTGCACTTGGGTCAGGGGGACCACTGGTTCCCACCCTGTAAAATAGAGCCTAAAAATCCCCCCCAAAAAACAGTAGCAGGAACTTCTCCTTTAAATAAAATATAAACCTGTGTTTCCACATTGCAGTGAATGGAGTAGGCCAGGAGTATGTCTACATAACACGTACAAAACAGTGTGTACTACTTTGGAAAGCATATGTTACGGGATTTACCCTTAGCGCTGCAGTATTATCGCACATGTAGAACAGATCTGGTGAAGGCCAAGCTGCGTTTCTTGGCTTGTTGCACTGCATGGATTGTGGGCAGAAGAGAGCGAGTTAGGTTTAGGAATGGGTACACGACAGGAGAATGGAAGGCAGGTCACTTTATTTCGGATTGCTGCACTCCTCCCTTGCATGCTAACACCACAGACTGTGCTGCAGGGAATACTCCCATGGGAACGTTCCGTTGTAGAACTCTCACCGTTTGATTGATGGATGGTCCAACTGTACAACATAAACAGCTGTTACAATGTCACATGCTGCTCATGTGAAGTTCTGCACATGTTTCTCTAGTCCACGGACACACAAAGGCCAGATGCGTTGTACGTGACAGGCACATAGGGCTAGATTCACTACACTTCGATTAGCTTTGAGAGCAGAGTTATTTATATCACCTCATTAATCAATGGATTATTGTACAAAATAACGGGTAGCAATGCGATATTTGTCAATTAAAGGTAACATCGCATGTAAAGGTGTCAGCAAATGAGTAATTAATGGCCAATTACTTATTCACGTGCTATTCAGTAAGCCCCCCGATACCTGGCGATATCGGACTGGCGCCCCAAAATATCTCCAATGGTTAACACCTACCCCAGGCTGACGTTAAGCCTATTGTGCCTTATGTATATAACAGGCACTCTATACTGTACGTACTAGGCAAGATAAAACTAGCCAACCTAGAATAGGCAATAGAAATATATAATATTAACAATGTAGAACAGGGATGGGCCACCAACAGTCCAGGTATTAGGGATATCCCTGCTTCAGCACAGGTGGCTCAATCAGTGGCTCAGTCATTGACTGAGCCACTGATTGAGCCACCTGTGCTGAAGCAGGGATATCCTTAACACCTGGACTGTTGGTGGCCCTTGAGGACTGGAGTGGGCCATCCCTGATGTAGATGATAATATATTAACCCCTTACTACCCCAAGTGACCAGCTTGTCACTCAACCCACAACTCGTTAGCTAATGAAGACGTAATATTTGCACATATAGATGTTTTGCTTTTTGTATTTATGATGTATGTTAACTCCTTGTGTGCCTGAAAGCATTCCTTTGCTATGGATTGGTAGCCTCAAGCATCAAATGAGTTCAATTATGTTGTGCCACAGGGTTTTCTAAGAAATCCTATTACATACCCCTCAAGCGAGAGTGTAACTCAATTTTTTAACTCGGACATTGTATATATATATAATATATATATATATATGTAACCCTGCCCGGCATCCTAGGGAGGCTTCATCTATGTATGGTGTCTGTTTACATCAGAATAGATTACCTTGTCCCAGGGTGCTGGATGTGGTCGGCTGGGTGATGATGATGATGGGCGCCAGGAGTTTTTATAGTACAACTTCAATATTTATTCAGTGTTCCCTGGCTTGGGAACTCTTCAGAAATATATACAATAAGGTTGAACATTGTTGTACAGTGTTCCTTCCATACAGCTATCACTCTATACACAGTTCTTCCCTGTGTGCCCTCTCTCAACACCCCTGGGAGATGCATGCACTGGGAGAAGTTCTTGTATGGGACCAGGCTCCCCTTGTTTGGCTTGTTGATCACTAGCCATGTGATCCTGCTATTTCAGGCCCCTTCTGAGATCCTGTCCTGTTCTGGTGAGATTATCGTTACCCTTCATTCCAGGCGTGGAACGGCCACTTCTTCAGGGGCTATAAACTCTGTATACGAGGACTCACTTGTGGGGCTGATCCCTTGACATCCCAGAGCCCTATCTAAGCAGCTCTCTGTGGCATGTCTCTGGGACCTGCATATATTTTCTTACCATTGTGAATGGATATTTACAAAAAGGTTGATAGACACAACCCAAAGGATACCTATTTGCACTCGCTATGGACAATTATTATGTCTGGAAAAATTAAATCCGAGGGTACTAATATCCTAACTGTTATGGCACCGTCCCTAAGTAAAATGCAATAAACAGGGGGGGCCTAATCTCTCCTTTACTAGGGGAACTTTTCTCCTCCCTCTACTCCCCGAGGCTCCTGCTCTCTTCTCCTCTTGGAACTTGAACCTCGCAATGGTTTCCCTCACTCTTCCCCCTCCAGTGACGCAGTTCCCCGTGTCATCACAAGGTGGAGCCTATTCCATTATCAACTCATAACACACACACACACGTTATCGGTGTTTCATATTTTTTTTAAATCTGTGTTTATTTCTTTTTTTCTTGGTGGTTTCATTTTATACATAAATTTGTGTTTATCAGGGATAGCTATGGAAGTATATGGACACATTTCAGTTCGGTGTTCATCGGGTGCACCTTTAATTTCCATGCTCCCCTGTGCTGGGCTGCTGCTCCCCCCGTGTCTGCTACCTGTGGCTGGGCTGCTAAATGAGGTCTAATTCTGTTGGAAATTATGCTTCATTTCTGGTTTATTGGTTTTAGCCAGAAGTGCAAAATGATCAATCAGTGGTGTTTTTACAGTGTTTTTCGGTTAAAATCTAAAACCAGAATATATACATACACACATTATAAACTAGCTTGGGGTTTGCATTGTATTGTCTTAGCCCGAATTGTAAGTTTCTACTTACTACTTTTATATTGTTGTATACACCAATTTGACTTACCTCTGGTGTGCTCTGTGTTTTCCCTTTCTTGTCGTAGCCTACATGCCTGACAATATGTGTTGCAGATATCTCTGCCAGAGTAAGAGTTAAGCGGGTTACTACTTATTCTGCATGCTCTCAGGCTGATTCGTATTGCTCTATTACGACTGCCCCAATGGAAAAAATGTGTACAGCTTTGCATATGCTGGCAACCTCACAGGTTGAAAAAAAAACAAATCAATTGAAATTGGATGCAGAGAGCGAGCTGCGGGTTTCTGATCGCTGTGCGTCTTATGAATCCCTAACCAGTCAAAGATCAGACTGGACAGAGAAAGCAAAGACATTCATACAACAGCTGCTACATTCCAAGCTGATAGCGATATACCTATGCCAGTCATATACTACCTTTATCTCTAAAATGGGATTGCATCACCCAAGAAATGGTAAATGATTAAAAATGTGTACAATCATTTTCCTGGGTTAAGAGTGCAGGGATCTTGTTTCCATTAAATAATATCTGCCCTGATTACGGTGTAGGCACATGCAGACGTTATACGATATGTAGTCCTTAAAATAGTTCACTCGGTAAAAGCAGGAGGTCTAAATGACGTCATTTTAATAATGTATCAATTTCCACGGTTACCGATTACAAGAATGAGTCCATATTCTGCGTTATAAACCTTTTTTCCCTCGCTGCCCCTTACCTGTGGAACTCCCTCACATGCCGTATACGCCGAGCAACCCTCTCTCCCCACCTTTAAGGCTAACCTTAAAACTCACCTTTGAAATGAAGCGTTTCATTAGCCTGCACCCATGTCTGTTGTCCCACACCCACCGTTACTCCTACCACTGACTGCCATCTACTGCACTTATTCCCTCACCTGCTGTCTCTGCCAATTTCCCATCATACCTCTTAGATTGAGTCCACAGCGCAGGGGAGAGGGGGACATGTACCGAGGAAAGAAGGGGAGATTGACAGAGTAGTGCATCGAAAATATAGAATGGACGTATTTTAATAACTCCAATGGTTATACTCACAAACCAATGGAATAATCAGGCTCCCCTGCGTTGTGGACTCTAGCTGATTTGGATATTGGAACATATCTGGTTCAGGGTCAGACTGGAGGAGTATACAAATTTCATTGTATTCACTTACTACACGTGTGTGCACATTTCATTTGATAACATATATATTTATCATCTGTTCGCTATGACACAATGTGTCGCTTGCTTGGTTGTATCACTTAACTGACATCTTTTTATATTTGCACGTGAATCCTTTATTTAAAGACTCACGTTTAATCACATTTATTGCACCCACGTCTGAGCGCCACCTTTGATTCTTGTATAACTCTTAGATTGTAAGCTCTCCGGGGCAGGGATTTCCTTTCCTATTGTCTGATCTTGTTTGTTGCACTTGTTGTATTATAATTCCCTGTACTGTATGGTCTCTCTTGTAAAGCGCCAAGTACAGCTGTGGGCGCTATATAAATAAAGATATACATACAATTAAATATGATATTAATGGTGAGCCACGTGTGGGTATAATAATTCTCTGTAGTTATATGTATGCATGCCTCCGGAGGCCTCACGCTCTCTTCTCTCCCTCCTGTCGGCGCCGGGATACAACTTTCACCCGACCGGAGGGGGGAGCTGGAGGAGGGAACGCGGGGTCGGCGGGGAGGTAGGTGTGGGGGTGTTGGTATGTGCCGCTTCCCACCTTATCCAGAGCGAGCCGCCTCCTGTAGTGTCGTCATGGCAACGTGACGTCACATGACCCCGGAACTCCACAACGCCACAGTGCTGCTGGAGGAGGGCTGCTCGTTAAGGTAAGTCGTGTCCCCCCCCCTTTTTTTTTTTACAAGGGGGCCCCGCATAGAGAGAGAGACACACACACACACACACACACACACACACACACACACACACACACACACAAACACAAACACAAACACAAACACACACACTATAGTATGGTTGCACTATATATATTAGCCATGTAGCACTATATATATTAGCCATGTAGCACCTTTCATACCATTTGTAAAGGTTATTTAAGAAATTACATTAAAGTGGCTTTTAATAGTATAATACTGAATAATCTGCAGTATAAATGGCATTTCCAGGCCACTTGGGAGCTAATACCTAACTCAGGAAATAATACGACAGGGATGATAGGATGCAGCGATCGAGTTCTACAGCAGCAAATAATACCGCAGGAGAAGTGTGTATACGCAGAGAGTGGAGCATTTCACAGGGAAGGTTATGCAGCGGATGGAAGGGGAAAGCTATAGCTAATTAGAACAAATATATATATTATGCCTAATACACAATTTTTCCCACTTACCTGAGATGTGCTGCGTCTTCTTCAACTCCAGGGCTCTCTATAGGTCATGCCCCAAGGAAAAATAATGTATTTTGGGGGTGACTGGCACGATCACCCCAAAACAAATGATTTTGCATGGGAGCAGCGCTGGTTCTAATCTGTATTTACATTAGCCTCCCAGCTGTACCTTGCCTGTTAAGAAGGGTGTTTCCACCCGTGAGTGTGAATATGTATATATATAGGCTAATAGTATTACAACTTTAACCTTTCTTTTCCAGAGTCGTCTGCAATTTAAGGCTGTCAAGCAGTTAAAGCAGGGTTCTCAAGTTCAGTCCTCAAGACCCACCAAAAAGTCAGTTTTTCAGGATACCCCTGCTTCAGCACATGTTGCTCAATCAGTGGCTCAGTCAAAGCTGGGACTGATTGAGCCATCTGTGCTGAAGCTAGGACTGATTGAGCCACTTGTGCTGAAGCTGGGACTGATTGAGCCACTTGTGCAGAAGCAGAGACTGATTGAGCCACCTGTGCTGAAGCAGGAATATTCTTAAAACCTGACCTGTTGTGGGGGTCTTGAGGCCCGGAGTTGAGACTCCTTTGGTTGAAGGATGGAGAATAGGATTCCGTCGCCCCGTACTTACTTACCTTGACCTCCACAGAAAACGGGGGGACGTTGGCATTTTCCGGTCTCCCCACTATGACTTCCTCTAGCGGGTCCCATTCATTGTAAGAGCAGACGGGAGACTCTAGGGGGGCCGTTTCGGTGGCTTTATCGTCGGTGGCATATGGTTTCTGGGACACCACAGCCGCCTGGGTGCTTTGGAACGTTTTCTGCACCCATCCGACGAAGCCTTTCCCCAGCTGGAAGAGAAGAAAGATGTTTAACCCTTGTGCTACCAGAGCGGCCTGTCACACCTCGCTCTGCATCACCTGACCGTTGTGTAGGAGGATATATTGTAACGTTTGACATACGGGTGGTCCTCGATATCCGACGGCCCGTTACCCGTCGAACCGATTACCCGACGCCAGATCATGCATTCCGCTGAACGCATTATCCAACGTCGGAATGGATTACCCGACGCTCACCGCTGCGGATTCCGGCGGATAACCGAGGACCGCCTGTATCCCGTTACAGGGGTAAGACATGCTCCTCAAATCGCAAGCAGGCAGAGGGAGTGTAAAATACGGGCTACAATCCTTTGTTGCATCTGAGCTGTCATTCATTAAACTGCCATAGTGCCGATCAGGGCACTATCACACAGAAACTTCCAATGGGGACATTAATGGCAGTGTGTGCGAAAGTCACCATCCCAGTTTTATGGATAACCCCGACAGGGACATTTACTCAAGCCTCGCGGCCACACAAAAAGTTACAGCGCGTGGCGCATACACATTTTTACAGACGCAGTCCGTGCCCAGATGAGCTTACAATCTATGTTTTGGAGATAAAGTGACTTGCCCAGAGTCACAAGGAGCCGACACCGGGAATCGAAGCAGGTTCCCCTTGATTTAAACTCAGCATTGTCAGTATCTTTACTCACTGAGCCACTCAAAGAGAAGAAATCTCATTTGAAAGCAACTGGTGTTGTTCCTTTGATAAAGCTGCTGTACTCTCCCGCTACTCTCCCCCCCCCCCCCCCCCTCCCTCCACGGACTCGGGCTGGAGCTGCTGAGGGTAAGTTTAAACACACACACACGCAGACACTCATACATACACACACACACACACACACACACACACACATACACACACGCGCGCACACACAGGCAGGCACTCACGCACTCATACACACACACGCGCGCACACACAGGCAGGCACTCACGCACTCACACACACACACACACACACACACACACACAGACGGAGGCAGGCACTCACGCACTCAGGCACACACATACACACACAGACAGGCACGCACTCAGACACACACACACACACACAAACACACACACAAACACACACACACACAGACAGGCACTCACCTGCTTTCACTCCACACTCCTCCCCGCTCCCCGAAGCCTCTCCTCCTCCCGAAGCCTCCCCTCCCCATTGGCTCACAGCCACACCACGTGACGCGTCAACGCTAGGAAACACCATTCTCTTGTGTCTCCTAGCGGCTGACGCGCCACAGCGTGTGATCAGCTGTGCAGCCAGTGGGGACCGGGACCGGCTCGCGAGGATTCCCCTGCTGGTGGGGAACTCGCGACATGGCCGCCCGCGCCAAGGAGCGCAGCGGGACCGAGGCCTAACCCCTCTGGTGCCAGAGTCCTGCTCATTGACAGGGAAGGGGTTATTTATTTATAAAATATTTTACCAGGAAGTAATACATTGAGAGTTACCTCTCGTTTTCAAGTATGTCCTGGGCACAGAGTTAAGACAAATAATACAGGTTTACAAATACAGTTACATAAATGAACAGGGTTATACATTATATACAAGACATTGCATGCACAGTTAAAGAAAATATATATTACTGTATGAGCGTATGAAACAGTTACAGACCAGATTAAAATGTGAGACTGTCTTAGTTTTGAAAGAACTTAAACTGGTGGTGGATGTGAGAGTCTCTGGTAGGTTGTTCCATTCGAGGACCCAAAAGAGCGCCGAAAAGAGGAAACGGTTTTTCGTGTTGAATTCGTATTAAAACGGTCGGTTTAGGAGCAAGACAAGTCTGCAGATATCGATGCTCTTCCCTGCACTTTGTGGGTTAAAACGAGTTCATTCTTCATGTACATTATCTGCCTGGAGAGCGCCACATAGTAGATATATTTGTGATGCTGTTTGCGGGCTGCTCATTTCTAAGAAGGAAAGATATAAATACAGCAAATTCCTTCACAAGTGCCTGTGTCCTGGAAGAGATTGATGGTATTTGGGGCCTTCCATGCCAGACTGCACGTAGACATCTGACTTGCTGTATCTAGCACTCCTGAGAGTTGCACTGTGACCCCCCAGTACTCCAATGGTCAAAGTAAACCCTGCAACAGCTGCTGTAAACATGATTAGCAACACTATCTTATCTACAGTAGCTGCACACTGAGCTGAGCATGTGGATGTCTTATGGACAGAGCAGGACTTCTAGGGCTCCTGGAAATCAGAAACACTGCATGTTAGCTTTTTAAATGGAGTTTTGTCGTCTCTTTCTCCCTGAGATAAGTTCCCAACATCCCAATTGGTTTAATTCTACTGTGCGCATTGGAACAGTGATTAGCCTTGAAGCTTAAGGTGGACGTAAGGGCATTTCCAAACAAAGACATTGCTTGGACTCAAGAGAAGTCCAATGGACTCCAAGGCAAAGATGACAAAATGATATTTGTGCTCGTTATAAAGCGCGTACAGTGTACGCAGCGCTGTACATAGAACTTTGGAGGCACAATAATGTATATTTGTATATAATGTATACCTTGTTCACTTATGTAACTATGTATTTGTAACCATGTATTATTTGTCATCTTAACTCTATGCCACGACATACTTGAAAACGAAAGGTAACTGTCAATGTATTACTTCCTGGTAAAACATTTTTATAAATAAACAAATAAATAAACAATAAGTCCATGCCCTGTACAGCTTACAATCTAATTTCGGTGCCTGAGGGACAAGGAGATAAAAGTGACGCGGAGAGAGGACACTGGGGATCAACCAAGGTTCACCCGCTTTGAGGACAGTGACATAACAATTCGTATTATATCACACACACACACACACACACACACACACACACACACACACACACACACACACACACACACACACACACACACACACACACACACACACACACACACACACACACACACACTGGTCTATAGTGTACTAAAGATAGGGCACCCACAGGTCTTGTGAAAATTGCTTCTTTAAACAGGTAGCATTTCGGTTCTGCAAGAAAGAACCTTTCTTAAGAAACATTGACCATTTAAATCAACTATTACCTTTTTCACATGACCTGCCAGTGCCTTTCTTTATCTAATATATATCTATATCTTTCTTTGTCTAATATATATCTATATATCTATATCAATATATATATATATATATATATATCTATATCAATATATATATATATCTATATATATACATACACACAACATTTCTAATATTCTTTAAACAAATGGAATTCAGTGACAATAAAATGTGATATATTTATTAACTCCTTTGGCGGTGGATGGACATGCAAGGCATGCTTTGCAACGTGTTGCATGACCCTTTCACCGCTGAACGGATTAGGCGAAATAGAAGCATTATGGGAACCGTACTATTTCCCCAGCTGCACTTGGCTAGCACCCCTCTAATATTACGTTCGCTTTACGTGGAATATGCTGAAATCCCAGAAACGTGCAGAGGAAGCAAGGATAGTGTGCTAACTGAAACAGGAGCACAGAAGGAAGAAGCTAGGTCCGAGTAAAGATTTGAGGGGTTGGGAATAAAAAGGGTAGGGCAGGGGAGAAGAGGGACCCCATCATTTATTAGGGTTCTTGGAAGACATGTATAATATTCCTACTATCTCCCCCATAAAAGTTCTCAACCCAATGCAAATGGATGGTGAAGAGGTTCCACCACAATCTCTGACAGGAGCTAACATGTTGCCCAGTAGTGGAATGGGATTGTGGTGAGTGACTGCGACATGTGTCAAATGCAAGAAGGAGAAAAGGGACAGGCCAAAGATAGTGTTCAGTAGACATCACAGAGGGGCAGACACATGGAACTGATGAATGGACTGACTGCGGAAATACCGTGGGAGGGCAGGAGGAACAGAATGGGCACACACTGGGTTATTAGAAATATGGAGGGATCAGCATGTAAGGGATCTGATCATGGAAGCATTCAGCAGCCCAGAGGTCAGAAGATTTCAGAATTAACCATGATCCAAAGAGATCTCCAACATATGATGCAGAACCCAGGTAACTTAATAATGTTAGAGGACAAGGCTGAACCAGCTTTATATTGATCACTTCCAAAGATGCTATTTTTTTTATGAAGCTATGCTATTCAGGCATCTCTAATTAGTTGCTGATACTGTAGCATGTTCCAGTGTTAAAAAGGTACCAGAAGGAACAAAACTGGCTAGAAAACATTTGTCACATAAGATTGTAGTGTCAACAACATTGTAGATTAAGGAAATGATTGGGTCCAACTGAGCCCTCAATACACACAAGATCCAAGAACAGGCATGGCAGGCATGAGATATGTGAATACAAACCATAGATCCAATGTAGTGAACAGCTTCTGCTCCTCTGCTTCCTCCTCTGACACACCTCACACGCAGCATAGTGATCAGATTGGCTATGGGAAGGAATGTTCTCACTCAATGGATCAGAGTTCTGAACCCTGTTCTGTTCTCTCGCACTGAAACCAAGTGGTGTTGAAACCGTCCCAAGCCTTGCCTAGCCCTTTATATGAACTCCCCAACCCCTGCCCATTGGCTGCTGCTGCTGATAGGTGGTGATAGAGGGAGAGCTAAAGGTCAGGAATTCCCAAATTAGAAAGTAGCTCTTCCAAGAAATGTAACACCTTTCCCCTTTTTTAGCTGCAGCGAAGACAGGGGAGATCAATCTGTAAAGCAATAAAACGTTAGATGCATCTGGCAGTTCTGCCTGATCAATCAAACATATTGGAGAGGCTGGGAGTACTAATACACACAGGCAGTATTGCTGGCAACCATAGAATAGTGATGCATTGCTGAGCCCAGGAGTAACTATGCACCTCTCCAGCTCTTGTCTTTAGTCCATGTGGACCTTATTTTATGATGGGCATATAGCACAGTGTAAACACAGAATATACTGCATGGAAACTGTTGAGCTTGAAGCAATAGGCGGCTGTGAATTAAGTTCACAAAGAAGCGCATTAAGACATGCAGCAAAAATAAAGGTTGTGTGCCAAATTTGTAACAAATGTTACATTGAACACAGACCATTTTGTTTATTGGTGGGAGACAGGCGGCCCTTAATCTCTGGCCAACCCAGGAGCCTGCGCTCCCTCTCCCCAGTGTGCAGAGGGAGGGGATCGTAGCTTCTCCGCAATCCCTCAGCTATAATAACAATAATACAGTAATAATAATAATAGCATGTTCTTGTATAGCGCTGCTAGTTTTACATAGCTCTTTACAGAGATATTTTGCAGACACAGTGCATGCCCTGTGGAGCTTACAATCTATGTTTTAGGTGCCCGAGGCACAGGGAGATAAAGGGACTTACCCAAGTTTACAAAGAGCTTGAATTGAACCAGGTTCCCCTGCTTCACACTCAGTGCCAGAGTCAGTGTCTTTAGTCACTGAGCCGTTCATTCTCTGCTGTGTAATACCAGAGTGCTGATAAATACTGTAATGCCCCACTCCTCTCCTGTGCGGTACTAATCACTAGTTCCTGGTGCAAGAAGAGCAGTGGGGCAATATATATATATATATATATATATATATATATATATATATATATATATATATATATATATATATATATATATATATGCAAATATAACTGTATGCTCATCTGCATGTCTTAGGCAGGTCTGCAACCCCGCCTAAGACATGCAGATGAGCATACAGTTATATTTGCATATTTGCTTTCCTGTGGAGGGTTTTTGTCACTTTTTTTACTCACCATAACTTAACTATATATATATATATATATATATATATATATATATATATATATATATATATATATAAAAACGAAGATAGCCGTGTTAGTCCAGTTGCGATACACTTATACCAGTAAGCTATATGTTGTGGCAGTTATTATTGTTACATATATTTACGTTGTGGCTACTTAAATGTCTATATCCCAATAGCAGTTCATATTGTTGCAATCTTTTTGTTGACACACATTGCCTTGTAACATGCAGTTTCTTGGCAATACTACTATGTGACTGCAATGGTGCATCTAAGCAGGAATTGATTTAATATGATTTGCAGTAGCATATTATAATACAGTAGATACAAGAACGTAAGTCCTTTGAATACACACATTCTGTGATATATATGTTTTTACACCTATCTGTGTTGTACTATTACAGCACATACTAATGGTGTGTGTGTATATATATATATATATATATATATATATATATATATATATACAGTGTTCGACAAACCTATACATTTGCTCGCCCCGGGCGAGTGGATTTAACCCCCGGGCGAGTAAATATTGGCCCAAGCAGCACACGTGTGGTACTAGGTGGCGAGTAGATTTTTTGGTGATTTGTCGACCACTGATATGTATATATATACGTATAAATCTATATATATATAATTATTTTTTTCCAGCAACAGTTTGTATTGTTGCAGTCATACATATAGGCATATTTTGTCCTAACCTTTTAACATACAGTTTTCAGGCAATATCATTGTGTGGCTGCTATGGTGTATTTAATCAGCTTTTAATTTTAAATTGCTGCTACATACTTTAAGGACATAGGAATACTTATTTAGAGTCTTGATTGTACTGAGACTTTATACTACTGAGCAGGAATATCGTATTACCATGCTTGATGTCATTATAGAGTTTAATGAGTTTATTGAACCTATTGCATGTATATACTACTACACACTCTATTATCCACTCCACTATGGGGAATTTTAATAGTGTACATATGTTTTTAACTATTGTGTTGAATAAAATTTGATGTAATAATAGGGAGTGGAGGGGGGAAAAGATGGTAAGCTCTAGCTACTGTCTGTGATACGGTGCCAGGGGTGAGAGGATCATTGAACGTGCAAAGTACCTGCCTAAACAGGTGAGAGAACCCCTTTTCAACAAGCACTCATATTGGGATTGATACAAGAAAGTTCATTAAAAAAATACCTTTATTAGTGTATATGGGTAAAATAAGTGAAGTACGTAAACACGAGTTGGGATTGAACTTTCTTGTATCAATCCCAATATGAGTGCTTGTTGAAAAGGGGTTCTCTCACCTGTTTAGGCAGGTACTTTGCACGTTCAATGAATAAAATTTGATGTAATAAAGTTTTATTATTTTTTTTCTAATGTTCCAGTCCTCATGGGTCATTTGTCCGACTTACAGTAAAATGTCTGGTAGACCATTGTTGTCTTCAATATCAGTCCCAGTATTGAGTGCATATACATGGGGAATCTTTTGACCCTTCTTGGATCGACTCTGATATACTATTACCTGTCTCCATGCACATTTACTTATTTCACTACTAGGACATATCTAGCGAGAGCGGTTTAATTTATCTGCTTGTTATGTCAGTAACCTGGCCTGGTTTTCTGTATTTGTCTAGAAATGAGGTTATCTTGGGCCAAAGCCTGTTTTGGAAAATGGGGGTGATTGAACCCTGAAGTCACAACTCCCTCTGACAGTTGGCATACGCAGATATTAATATAACCTGAAAAGGAATTCCTCGAATGTTCTGGAAACACCAGAGTGTGTGGCCTGTGCAGAACCTTAGGGCAAGGTGTGCAGAGTGTTTGCCTTGGCCCCTGCGCCTTCGAGGGGAAAGGAATTGGCCCAGAAGGGGAGCGTGAGAGCGGCCACGATCCACTGTAGACCGGTGCCAGTCCGCGGACCACCGATTTGAAGCCACTGTATTAAAACAGAGCTGTCTAAAGAATTTTTGGGGCCCTGGGCTAAGTGTAAATAGGGGGACCCACCCACAATGGTCATATTTAAATACAAATAAAGTATGTTGTCATTGAACAACATTTAAAACTTATATTGAAATTCTGCAAAAAATACTACAAACACAAACAATGTATAAACAAAAGTCTGAGAACACCAACCCTACATGGATGTAGCACTGGGGTTCTCGGTCTTGTGTTTATACATTGTCTCAGCCACTGTAGCACTCCTTTTTGGTTAAAATATATGGTGAGTTGGGTCTGGGTTTGAGCTTACCGGGGTTTGTGTGCGTAGATTTATATGGTAAACAGTTGTTTGGAGGTCTGTGACGCCCTCCTCCCTGTTTCCAAGCTCGCCCTGCCCACCTTTAAATAGCAAGTTCTGAGATGCTGTGACTGACCTGCCTATTAAAACATCTTCTTCTATTACAGAGGTAAAGAGAACGTTGGCAGATAATGCTAGGACTTGCAGAAGGGGGGATACCTTGGCGTGGAATGCAGGATTATAGTGCTTTGGCCAAAGAATTCAACTAAGGGACCCTCGCGTATGAGACAAGAACAGATATGTATTTAATGAAATGATTTGTCACGTTGGATGTAGAATTGGGTCTCTCGGTCTATCTTCATATACAGGCATACCCCGCTTTAAGTACACTCACTTTAAGTACACTCGCGAGTAAGTACATATCGCCCAATAGGCAAACGGCAGCTCACGCATGCGCCTGTCAGCACGTCCTGAACAGCAATACCGGCTCCCTACCTGTACCGAAGCTGTGCGCAAGCGGGAAGACTATAGAGCCTGTTACACATGCGTTATTTACATCAGTTATGCACGTATATAACGATTGCAGTACAGTACATGCATCGATAAGTGGGAAAAAGGTAGTGCTTCACTTTAAGTACATTTTCGCTTTACATACATGCTCTGGTCCCATTGCGTACGTTAATGCGGGGTATGCCTGTAGAGAAGTTGCAAAGACATGTAGCATGTGACGCGTGACCCTTGGAAAGTAGGGTATACCTGCAGGAAGGCAGTAGCAGGAACGGCCGGCGAGCTTTGTCCTTAACACTTGGATGTAATTACCTTTGCTACTTCTTATCTCTGATCGCTGGTGAGACCAAATACTTGTTTAGAAAGACAAGGTAACACAAGATAAATATTACATCACCTGATATGTCATTATGGTTTTTTTTTTAATTTGAAAGTATTTGCAAACTCATCATTTGCTGTAACACATACTGTTAATATGTTAATATGATTACCAGTTTTACATCCCCGCCTTGGCAGTATAGCCATTCTCAGTTCTGACTTTAAATTAAACAAAATATTACAATTAAATATACATCCATACAAAAGATACAAAGAAATTGGCAGCAAATTATCTTACTAGAAAGCTGGAGGGCTTTATACTAGAAGGCATTGTTCCATATTAAAAGCAGTAATCTACACTGCTCGTTTACATTTTTTTTTTCATACATTTCTAAAATGGGACATAATTACGACCTAGTCGTAGCTCGCAGAGACCCCCAGTTTATCTGCTTTTTGCCCCAATCTGGCAAGACTGCGTTGATCTGATCAGTCCTAAAACAGCCAACATCGCTATTATGCACAAGTTTGATATGACAATGATTTTTTTTTTTTTTTTCTACCGTGCTCATGGTCAAGTGAAACCAGGTGCGCAAAACTTGTGACTATAGGCTCCGGAGAGCTGCAAGTCCATGACATGGTCAGTCCTCTTCAGCCACAAGGTCCAGGAAAAGTCCTGATGTCATCCGAAGAATCCGACGTCCATCCTGTTCCCTCCTAGTGCAGCAGACGCCGCAGGAGGGTCCAAGTCTTTAGGGCTTTCGGCTGACGCCTACTCGCCCACCGCAGTCTTCTCCCGAGGGAAAGGCGACCACCGACCAGCACACAGTCTTGCATTCTCCGAAGAAAATTAGGTGATGACAATGATATAAATGAAATCTTTAACTCATGTGGGATTATGCACAAATACGGAAAAATGGCTTTACATTTTCCTGGGTTCACTAGACACAAATTAAGTTATGGGGAGTAAAAAAAAAAGTGACAAAACGCCCCACCATACAGTGTACAGTAAATAAAAATACCACTAGTGAGCACATCCACGTGTTTTAGGCAGGTCTGCAATCTGGCCTTTTGCCGTTATCTCCTAGCCTACAATGCTTCCACTGCAGCCAGGGATTCTGGGTAATTATATGCAAATGAGCGCTTAGTGTGTGACTTTTTCACTACCAGATGTCCTGTCGTTTTCACACCGCACTTTTTGCTCTGCTTCCTAGTTGCATGCAAAGGAGAAAGATAGGTTGTGTTTTATGCAGATGTAAAATTCTACCTCGTTACAACAATTAAAGAGGCAACTCCATGTAGCAGATCAAAAAAGAAGTGAGCCGTGTTATCGGTTTCCTTACAAACGTTCCATCACCCAGCAGTCCCCCCTACTTTTTTCAATCTGGATCAGGTCTTGATCTTGAATCCCCGGATCCTGATCGATGAGCAGATTTAAATACTTGCCGGGGAACACAAAATGACTGCAGCATCAAAGCTTGCTCTGGAAGAGTTGCAACCTCGTCGGCATATGATGTTACGGGCTTGCTATAGGTGACGCCATAACCATATGTGTAGGTCAAGACTGGCACGCAAAAAAAAAAGTAGCATGGAGTGCTCATTTGCATGTCATTACCCAGAGTCCCTAGCTGCAGTGGAAGCACTGTATGCTGGGAGATAATGGGGAAAAGCGGGTTGCAGACTTGTCTGAGATGTGAATGTGCTCATAAGTGATATATTTAATTTGCACACAAAACAGTACAAATGTCTCAGGAACTAGGAAGACTTTTTAGGTTGCGGAACCATGAATCATCTCTGCATAGACCTCCTGAGCCAGGTAAGCTAAGAAAAAAACTAATTCACCTTTAATTTTGTGGACAGTCAGTCTTGAATACAAAATATATTAGATACAGATTGAAAAATCCCTGGCTTTAAAAAAAAAATAGGGTTGAAGCAGAGGGTCTCCAGAGCTGAAACGCGTTCATTGCAACTCTGGGGACCGCCTGCTTCCCGAGATGCACCTCCGTAGCGGGTGCCGATAGCTGCTCCACGAATTTAAATGTCCCGGCCACGTGGGCCGATAGGAAGCCGCAAGGGATTACATCATGGCTTCCTATTGGCCCGTGTGAGGCAGGAGCTTTAAATCCGCCATTTCTATAGTCCCACGTGGCCCAGCCTGATCTGTTACCGGCACCCCTTACGGAGGTAAGTATTTCTGGAAGCAGGGGGTCCCTGAGCTGAAAGTAACGCGGTTCCGCTCCAGAGACCCCCAGCTTCAAACCTATAACTCTAAAAAAAGGAAAGCAGGGAGGTGATCTAGGTGGCTTTGCGCCCCTGCGGGGAGGTGATATAGGTGGCTTTGCGCCCCGGGGGAGGTGATATAGGTGGCTTTGTGCCCCTGGGGGAGGTGATATAGGTGGCTTTGTGCCCCTGGGGGAGGTGATATAGGTGGCTTTGTGCCCCTGGGGGGAGGTGATATAAGGGGTTTTGTGCCCCTGGGGGGAGGTGATATAGGTGGCATTACGCCCCTGGGGGGAGGTGATATAGGTGGCTTTGTGCCCCTGGGGGGGAGGTGATATAGGTGGCTTTGCGCCCCTTGGGGGAGGTGATCTAGGTGGCTTTGCGCCCCGGGGGGGGGAGGTGATATAGGTGGCATTGCGCCCCTGAGGGGAGGTGATATAGGTGGCTTTGCGCCCCGGGGAGGTGATATAGGTGGCATTGCGCCCCTGAGGGGAGGTGATATAGGTGGCATTGCGCCCCTGAGGGGAGGTGATATAGGTGGCTTTGCGCCCCTGAGGGGAGGTGATATAGGTGGCTTTGCGCCCCGGGGGAGGTGATATAGGTGGCTTTGCACCCCGGGGGAGGTGATATAGGTGGCTTTGCGCCCCTGAGGGGAGGTGATATAGGTGGCTTTGTGCCCTTGGGGGAGGTGATATAGGTGGCATTGCGCCCCTGGGGGGAGGTGATATAGGTGGCTTTGTGCCCCTGGGGGGGAGGTGATATAGGTGGCTTTGTGCCCCTGGGGGAGTTGATATAAGTGGCTTTTGCCCCTGGGGGAGGTGATATAGGTGGCATTACGGCCCTGGGGGGAGGTGATATAGGTGGCTTTGCGCCCCTGAGGGGAGGTGATATAGGCGGCTTTGTGCCCCTGGGGGAGGTGATATAGGTGGCTTTGCGCCCCTGGGGGGAGGTGATATAGGTGGCTTTGTGCTCCTGGGGGGGAGGTGATATAGGTAGCTTTGCGCCCCTGTGGGGAGGTGATATAAGTGGCTTTGCGCCCCTGGGGGGAGGTGATATAGGTGGCTTTGTGCCCCTGGGGGGAGGTGATATAGGTGGCTTTGCGCCCCTGGGGGGGAGGTGATATAGGTAGCTTTGTGCCCCTGGGGGGAGGTGATATAGGTGGCTTTGTGCCCCTGGGGGGAGGTGATATAGGTGGCTTTGTGCCCCTGGGGGGAGGTGATATAGGTGGCTTTGTGCCCCTGGGGGGGAGGTGATATAGGTGGCTTTGCGCCCCTGGGGGAGGTGATATAGGTGGCTTTGCGCCCCTGGGGGAGGTGATATAGGTGGCTTTGCGCCCCTGAGGGGAGGTGATATAGGTGGCTTTGCGCCCCTGGGGGAGGTGATATAGGTGGCATTACGCCCCTGGGGGAGGTGATATGGGTGGCTTTGTGCCCCTGGGGGGGAGGTGATATAGGTGGCTTTGTGCCCCTGGGGGGAGGTGATATAGGTGGCTTTGTGCCCCTGGGGGGAGGTGATATAGGTGGCTTTGCGCCCCTGGGGGGAGGTGATATAGGTGGCTTTGCGCCCCTGAGGGGGAGGTGATATAGGTGGCTTTGCGCCCCTGGGGGGGAGGTGATATAGGTGGCTTTGCGCCCCTGGGGGGAGGTGATATAGGTGGATTTGCGCCCCTGGGGGGGGAGGTGATATAGGTGGCTTTGCGCCCCTGGGGGGGAGGTGATATAGGTGGCTTTGTGCCCCTGGGGGGGAGGTGATATAGGTGGCTTTGCGCCCCTGGGGGGGGAGGTGATATAGGTGGCTTTGCGCCCCTGGGGGGGAGGTGATATTGGTGGCTTTGTGCCCCTGGGGGGGAGGTGATATAGGTGGCTTTGCGCCCCTGGGGGGAGGTGATATAAGTGGCTTTGCGCCCCTGGGGGGAGGTGATATAGGTGGCTTTGTGCCCCTGGGGGGAGGTGATATAGGTGGCTTTGTGCCCCTGGGGGGAGGTGATATAGGTGGCTTTGTGCCCCTGGGGGAGGTGATATAGGTGGCTTTGCGCCCCTGAGGGGAGGTGATATAGGTGGCTTTGCGCCCCTGGGGGAGGTGATATAGGTGGCTTTGCGCCCCTGGGGGAGGTGATATGGGTGGCTTTGTGCCCCTGGGGGGGAGGTGATATAGGTGGCTTTGTGCCCCTGGGGGGAGGTGATATAGGTGGCTTTGCGCCCCTGGGGGAGGTGATATGGGTGGCTTTGTGCCCCTGGGGGGGAGGTGATATAGGTGGCTTTGTGCCCCTGGGGGGAGGTGATATAGGTGGCTTTGTGCCCCTGGGGGGAGGTGATATAGGTGGCTTTGCGCCCCTGGGGGGAGGTGATATAGGTGGCTTTGCGCCCCTGAGGGGAGGTGATATAGGTGGCGTTGCGCCCCTGGGGGGAGGTGATATAGGTGGATTTGTGCCCCTGGGGGGGAGGTGATATAGGTGGCTTTGCGCCCCTGGGGGGGAGGGATATAGGTGGCTTTGCGCCCCTGGGGGGGAGGTGATATAGGTGGCTTTGTGCCCCTGGGGGGGAGGTGATATAGGTGGCTTTGTGCCCCTGGGGGGGAGGTGATATAGGTGGCTTTGTGCCCCTGAGGGGAGGTGATATAGGTGGCTTTGCGCCCCGGGGGAGGTGATATAGGTGGCTTTGCGCCCCGGGGGAGGTGATATAGGTGGCTTTGCGCCCCGTGGGAGGTGATATAGGTGACTTTGCGCCCCTGAGGGGAGGTGATATAGGTGGCTTTGTGCCCCTGGGGGAGGTGATATAGGTGGCTTTGCGCCCCTGGGGGGAGGTGATATAGGTGGCTTTGTGCCCCTGGGGGGGAGGTGATATAGGTGGTGGGGAGGTGATATAGGTGGCTTTGTGCCCCTGGGGGAGGTGATATAAGTGGCTTTGTGCCCCTGGGGGAGGTGATATAGGTGGCATTACGCCCCTGGGGGGAGGTGATATAGGTGGCTTTGCGCCCCTGAGGGGAGGTGATATAGGTGGCTTTGTGCCCCTGGGGGGAGGTGATACAGGTGGCTTTGTGCCCCTGGGGGGGAGGTGATATAGGTGGCTTTGCGCCCCTGGGGGGAGGTGATATAAGTGGCTTTGCGCCCCTGTGGGGAGGTGATATAGGTGGCTTTGTGCCCCTGGGGGGAGGTGATATAGGTGGCTTTGCGCCCCTGGGGGGGAGGTGATATAGGTGGCTTTGTGCCCCTGGGGGGAGGTGATATAGGTGGCTTTGTGCCCCTGGGGGGAGGTGATATAGGTGGCTTTGTGCCCCTGGGGGGGAGGTGATATAGGTGGCTTTGCGCCCCTGGGGGAGGTGATATAGGTGGCTTTGCGCCCCTGGGGGAGGTGATATAGGTGGCTTTGCGCCCCTGGGGGAGGTGATATAGGTGGCTTTGCGCCCCTGGGGGAGGTGATATAGGTGGCTTTGTGCCCCTGGGGGGGAGGTGATATAGGTGGCTTTGTGCCCCTGCGGGGAGGTGATATAGGTGGCTTTGTGCCCCTGGGGGGAGGTGATATAGGTGGCTTTGCGCCCCTGGGGGGAAGTGATATAGGTGGCTTTGCGCCCCTGAGGGGAGGTGATATAGGTGGCTTTGCGCCCCTGGGGGGAGGTGATATAGGTGGATTTGTGCCCCTGGGGGGGGAGGTGATATAGGTGGCTTTGCGCCCCTGGGGGGGAGGTGATATAGGTGGCTTGCGCCCCTGGGGGGGAGGTGATATAGGTGGCTTTGTGCCCCTGGGGGGGAGGTGATATAGGTGGCTCTGTGCCCCTGGGGGGAGGTGATATAGGTGGCTTTGTGCCCCTGGGGGGGAGGTGATATAGGTGGCTTTGTGCCCCTGGGGGGAGGTGATATAGGTGGCTTTGTGCCCCTGGGGGGGAGGTGATATAGGTGGCTTTGTTCCCCTGGGGGGGAAGTGATATAGGTGGCTTTGTGCCCCTTGGGGGAGGTGATATAGGTGGCTTTGCGCCCCTGGGGGGAGGTGATATAGGTGGCTTTGCGCCCCTGAGGGGAGGTGATATAGGTGGCTTTGTGCCCCTGAGGGGAGGTGATATAGGTGGCTTTGTGCCCCTGGGGGGGAGGTGATATAGGTGGCTTTGTGCCCCTGGGGGGAGGTGATATAGGTAGCTTTGTGCCCCTGGGGGGGGGGGTGATATAGGTGGCTTTGCGCCCCTGGGGGGAGGTGATATAAGTGGCTTTGTGCCCCTGGGGGAGGTGATATAGGTGGCTTTGCGCCCCTGGGGAAAGGTGATATAGGTGGCTTTGCGCCCCGGGGGAGGTGATATAGGTGGCTTTGCGCCCCGGGGGAGGTGATATAGGTGGCTTTGTGCCGCTGGGGGAGGTGATATAAGTGGCTTTGTGCCCCTGGGGGAGGTGATATAGGTGGCATTACGCCCCTGGGGGGAGGTGATATAGGTGGCTTTGCGCCCCTGGGGGGGAGGTGTTATAGCTGGCTTTGCGCCCCTGGGGGGAGGTGATAGGTGGCTTTGCGCCCCTGGGGGGGAGGTGATATAGGTGGCTTTGTGCCCCTGGGGGGAGGTGATATAGGTGGCTTTGTGCCCCTGGGGGAGGTGATATAGATGGCTTTGTGCCCCTGGGGGGAGGTGATATAGTTGGCATTACGCCCCTGGGGGGAGGTGATATAGGTGGCTTTGTGCCCCTGGGGGGAGGTGATATAGGTGGCTTTGCGCCCCTGGGGGGGAAGTGATATAGGTGGCTTTGTGCCCCTGGGGGTGGTGATATAGGTGGCTTTGCGCCTCTGGGGGGGAGGTGTTATAGTTGGCTTTGCGCCCCTGGGGGGGAAGTGATATAGGTGGCTTTGTGCCCCTGGGGGAGGTGATATAGGTGGCTTTGTGCCCCTGGGGGAGGCGATATAGGTGGCTTTGTGCCCCTGGGGGAGGCGATATAGGTGGCTTTGCGCCCCTGGGGGGGGGGGGGGGGTAACCAGAGATAGAACATTCTATTTTCAGCTCTGGGGACACCCTGATTTCCATCCTGTTATTAAAATGGAGGGCGGCGAGTTGTGCGGAGACCGCGGCATTACTTGCTCTGATTTACCACCATGGTGATAGTTTAGAACCAGGACAAACTTTAAAAACCGATTACACGGAAGTAACATGGGAGGTTCTTTCGACCATCATTAGCACAAGACTCCTGATGTCTCTATTAATCTTATACTGTACATCGTTGATCTATGAGCTATTAGCAGAGCAGGGATTAGGAAATCACTAATGAGCCGCACGGTCACCACCTCCCTCCTGCACCTGCCTGGGCCCACCTCCCTCCTGCACCTGCCTGGGCCCACCTCCCTCCTGCACCTGCCTGGGCCCACCTCCCTCCTGCACCTGTCTGGGCCCACTTCCCTCCTACACCTGCCTGGGCCCACCTCCCTCCTGCACCTGCCTGGGCCCACCTCCCTCCAACACCTGCCTGGGCCCACCTCCCTCCAACACCTGCCTGGGCCCACCTCCCTCCTGCACCTGCCTGGGCCCACCTCCCTCCTGCACCTGCCTGGGCCCACCTCCCTCCAACACCTGCCTGGGCCCACCTCCCTCCTGCACCTGCCTGGGCCCACCTCCCTCCTGCACCTGCCTGGGCCCATCTCCCTCCTGCACCTGCCTGGGCCCACCTCCCTCCTGCACCTGCCTGGGCCCACCTCCCTCCTGCACCTGCCTGGGCCCATCTCCCTCCTGCACCTGCCTGGGCCCACCTCCCTCCAACACCTGCCTGGGCCCACCTCCCTCCAACACCTGCCTGGGCCCACCTCCCTCCTGCACCTGCCTGGGCCCACCTCCCTCCTGCACCTGCCTGGGCCCACCTCCCTCCTGCACCTGCCTGGGCCCATCTCCCTCCTGCACCTGCCTGGGCCCACCTCCCTCCTGCACCTGCCTGGGCCCACCTCCCTCCTGCACCTGCCTGGGCCCATCTCCCTCCTGCACCTGCCTGGGCCCACCTCCCTCCTGCACCTGCCTGGGCCCACCTCCCTCCTGCACCTGCCTGGGCCCACCTCCCTCCAACACCTGCCTGGGCCCACCTCCCTCCAACACCTGCCTGGGCCCACCTCCCTCCTGCACCTGCCTGGGCCCACCTCCCTCCTGCACCTGCCTGGGCCCACCTCCCCCCTGCACCTGCCTGGGCCCACCTCCCTCCTGCACCTGCCTGGGCCCACCTCCCTCCGGCGCCTGCCTAGGCCCAAACCCTATTGGCGCCTGCCTGCGCCCACTGCCCAGCTCCTGCGTGGGCTCGCTCCCCTCCGCCTGCCCTACAGGGCTGTGTGCTCTCCTCCTCCACTGGAACTCCCCCCTCCCCGCCCAACCAGCCATAAATCCTGTCGGCCTAACTGCTTTATTGGCGAGAGGTTAGAAGTCAAACAGTTGGTTGCAAATAGCCCACGTTCAGCGCATGCCAGCAAATGCCTGATACCAATGATATTTGTATGTCAAGTAAGGAACAGGATTGAAGTTGTGATTGATTTTTTTTCATTTATTTTCTTCCTTGCAGCATCTGTGTCAAATGTAAGAAATAAGTTTATCTAGTTCCCTGCGCCATTCACAAACGTACCAGGTACATGTACATAGCTGCCACATTACATGTCATGGCATGTGCTCACCAGTGACATTTTTATTTGCTGTACACTGTAGGGTGGAGGGATCTTGTCACTTTCTTTACCCACCATAACTTATATAATGTATGGTTGAAACCTATCCCAGCTTCACATTGCACGTCCTGTACAACCAAACTCACGCTGAAGAGACACAAAAGGTTTTCAAAGCTGTCTGTGAGCAGGGTTACTGGCTCTGCCCTTCTTTACCCCAGGTTTTGCCGAGAAGTGTGTAATGTGGCAGGCATAAGCTTATAGGGGTCTCATGTTACAATGGATTAGCAGTAAAAGGTGACACTGTGTGTTCATGTGCATGTCATTACCCAGAATCCCTGGCTCTGGTGGAAGCGCTGTATGCGAAGAGATAATGGGGAAAGGCAGAGTGGCAGACCTGTCTGAGACATGTGACGGGGGTATTTTGATTCGCCGTATCGCATGTATAAAAGTGGATAAAAACAAATATACCCAAGTGACTAAAGCAGCTTAAAAAGAAGCAGTACTGAGTCTTACAACACAACTCTGAATGCATTCAACATTTGGGGGGGGGGGGGGGGATAATGAGAATTAGGATAATGTTAGAAAAAGATTGTTGAGGGCAGAGTGCTTTCATTTTATTGCAGCGGGGCGAAGGTTAAAATAATTGTATTTTTTTTTACTTTTCCCAGAGTCGCTATTCCCCTTCACGTGATGAAACCTGAGGTCACACATCCCTTTTAACCTGATTTTATTACCTGTTTTTTTTGTTAATGGCAGATCCTAAAGTAAATACTGAAGTCAGCACCTACGAGGACCGCCCCGTACAGCAGGGACAGGCTAGTGTCGTGTCCCCTGCAGAGAGGGGAGCTCATACCTCAAAGCAGGGGTGCTCAACTCCGGCCCTCAACCCCCTACACCTCCCCCCGCAAACAGGTCAGGGTCTCAGGATATCCCAGCTTAAGCACAAGTGGCTCAGTCAAAGATTGAGCCACCTGTGCTGAAGCAGGGACTCATTGAGCCACCTGTGCTGAAGCAGGGATATCCTGAAAACATGACCTGTTAGGGGGATGAGGGGGGAGCTTGATTACTGCAGTTGTGCGCCCCTGCCTTAAATAATAATAATTTACTGAGCAATTGAGAACTGCTTCTAGCCAGTATTTTTGTCTTGTAAAAGTAAATCTAATAATAATAGCATGTTCTTGTATAGCGCTGCTAGTTTTACGTACAGTAGCGCTTTACAGAGACATTTTGCAGGCACAGGTCCCTGCCCCGTGGAGCTTACAATCTATGTTTTTGGTGTCTGAGGCATAGGGAGATAAAGTGACTTGCCCAAGGTCACAAGGAGCCGACACCGGGAATTGAACCAGGTTCCCCTGCTTCAAACTCAGTGCCAGTCAGTGTCTTTACTCACTCTGGGGTTTTACCTTTGTCCCTTTATTAGTGCAGTCCTAGTTACGATGGAAATTCTCCGGGGACGCTGGATCGCTTGCAGATGCTGATACAGCCGTGGATGACAGATGCTCATTATATAAGTTCCATGTGATTGGGAAGTAAGTGATGCTGATATGATTTGACGTTTCTCTATATGAGTCAGAGGCCTATTTCTCAGGGAAGTACCTCATTCTCTCCCGTCGTGATTACTGTAACCTCCTGCTGTCCGGCCTTCCTGCCTCTCACATGTCTCCCCTACAATCTATCCTAAACGCTGCTGCCAGAATCACTCTACTCTTTCCTAGATCTGTCTCAGCATCTCCCCTGCTGAAATCCCTCTCCTGGCTTCCGATCAAATCCCGCATCTCACACTACATTCTTCTCCTCACTTTTAAAGCTTTACACTCTTCTGCCCCTCCTTACATCTCAGCCCTAATTTCACGTTATGCACCATCCCGACTCTTGCGTTCTTCTCAAGGATGTCTTCTTTCTACCCCCTTTGTATCTAAAGCCCTCTCCCGCCTTAAACCTTTTTCACTGACTGCCCCACACCTCTGGAATGCCCTTCCCCTCAGTACCCGACTAGCACCCTCTCTATCCACCTTAAGACACACTTGCTTAAAGAAGCATATGAATAGCACTGTGGATATTCTGAACACATGATACATAAAGCTTGGACCCCTGCAGACGCACTGACCAGAACTCCCTCCTACTGTCTCTGTACGTTCTCCCTACCTACCAATTAGACTGTAAGCTCCTCGGAGCAGGGACTCCTCTTCCTTAATGTTACTTTTATGTCTAAAGCACTTATTCCCATGATCTGTTATTTATATTATCTGTTATTTATTTAATTACCCCATGTATTACTACTGTGAAGCGCTATGTACATTAATGGTGCAATATAAATAAAGACATACAATACAATATGTGAGAACGGGCCTCAAGAATTCCCTCAGTGCTCAAAGTGTAGCCCCCCTCCATTCTACTCTTATTATTTAGTCTAACATTTACTGGTGGGTTTTCTTATCTCAGTGACATTTTAAAGTATTAATGTTTCTGAAGGTGTGCGTGTGTATATGTTTATATATGTGTGTGTATATATATGTGTATGTATACTGTATGTATATATGTGTGTGTTTATGCAAAAATCTGCAGCACTCACAGGTAAATGACAAAAATAATTGTAATGGTATCACAGGGCAACCACACAAAAAAAGTAGGCGATGTTTCGGACCCCGCAGGTCTTTTCTCAAGCTTCTACCTATAGTGTCATAGACATATATATATATGTATGTATGTATGTATGTATGTATATATGTGTGCGTGTGTGTGTTTTGGCGCCAAAACTACCATAATTGGAGCTGTCACAGGTAATACTAAACAGCTGTGTATAACAAAGGAGAAAACACCAATGTGCAAAGTAGAACATCCACAACAGAGAGCAGATCAGGGAAATAACACAGCAGAGTAAACATTACGAGCATAATAATACTGTTTGTAAGTTGTATAGAGCAAATACTCCGGGCCCTGTGGGCCAATAGCAAGCCGTAACATTACCGGGTTCGGCGTCCTACTGGCCCGCGTGACGTGGCAGCTTTAAACCCCAGCTAGCTCAGCCAGAGCGGCTACTGGCACCTCCTATGGAGGTAAGTATCTCCAGAAGCACGGGGTCCCCGGAGCTGAAATTAATGGGATTTTGCTCCCTACGCGTTTCACCCGTGTGTCGGCTACTTCTGGGGTGAACCCGACACACGGGTGAAACGCGTAGGGCTTTTTGGAAACTTGAGGCCACCGTACCGGCGCAGCTAATACCTATTGTTTGTATTTTTGTGTTATTGCGGTATCTGGCAGCATCTGACATATGATCACTAAAGCACTTTGAATGTACCACGTTGGTTTATATTCCAATTTTCACTTATCACTATTTACATTATTTTGTGGGGTTTGCGCTTTTTTTTTCTTTTTATCACATGCCAATTACAAACCGTGAGCAATTTATTGACTTGGAGGATATTCAATAAAATAAGAAACATTTGGGAGAAGATTTGTAACTGTAACCCACTTGTTCAACCCAGCAACAAATATATCCCCTGGTTGTAATTCCATATCATGCCTCGTGATAGCTATTTAAAGAGAATCTCCTTAATGCCATTTTGGATGCTGACTAAATGTGTGAGAAGGGCTCTTCAAAAGGTACCTGCGAAGTCAAATTCTAACAATTGTGACACATTATTCAGATTGAAGGACGGGCAAATAATTTTCTCCAATAACACCCATTCACTGTTAAGAGGATAATTATATTTTGAACATTTGACAGTAAATTAGCTGGAAATAGCATTTTCATTAGAATGAATAGGCTTCACAGGAGGTGCTTTTTAACATGGATTTTATTCCGTATATATCTATAAACAGATAGTCACTTCAGTTCTGCTGCAGTTGCAGAAGTTGTTTCTTACAATACCACACGTGGTATTTCTATTTGCAGCACACTGTTCGCGGGAGGGTTTTTGTCACTTTTGTTTAACCCACCATTGTTTAATGTCTGGTTATACCCACGTACCAGCTTCACTTTGCACAGCCAGCAGCAGCTAACCTCGCACTGCTGAGACCCAAAAGGTCCGTGAGTAGAGTTACTGGCTCTGCACTTCTTTAACCCAGGCTGTGCTGAAAAGCTGTGCAATATGGCATGTATAAGCTCATAGGGGTCCATTGTTAAAATGGATCCGAAGCAAAAGGTGACACTGTGTGCTTATTTGCATGTCATTACCCAGAATCCCTAGCTGCAATGGAAACATTGCATAATTAGAGATAATGATGAAAAGCAGGGTTGCAGACCTGTCAGACATGTGAATGTGCTCACACTAGCGCACTCTAGTGGTCTGACCCGGAAGTCTTTCTTACTTCCGATGTCTGCTGCTATAGAGCACGCTCCTCCCCTGCTCTGCCTCTGGAACAGCTGCTCATTATCTTCTGTTTAATACCGGGGGCTCACCGCTGCATACCATCTCCCCCTGTCTGTCTGAAGAGCGGACCCCCCCCTCCCCCAGGCCCCAGGCCCCAGGCTTTATCCAGGCTATAGCTACACCCCTGTATAATTTATATATGTATATGCACGGCATCATCTATTCAAATGATGGTTTATTGAGGGTATAAATACATACATAGATTGAATGATAATAAGTGTACCCTATTATGATAATTAATGGCTCATTGTGGGAACTGCAAAGTACATAAAATAAAACAGGTGCACTGTCCCAAATTAAATAACTGACCAGCAGTTATAGTTGTTATTTTCTGTATATATTTCATAGGGCATTGATAGCTATAGTTTAAGCCAGTGATTTCCAAACTTCTTTTGGTTAAAGGACCCTATAATTATATTGGGAAATTCTGTGGACCCCAACCCTCTCTAATAGCACGTCTGAGATCAGATGCATTGTAAGGAACCCCAACCCTCTCTAATAGCGCGTCTGAGATCAGATGTATTGTAAGGAACCCCCAACCCTCTCTAATAGCATGTCTGAGATCAGATGCATTATAAGGAACCCCAACCCTCTCTAATAGCGCGTCTGAGATCAGATGCATTGTAATGAAGAAAAAGAACGATTCCTGCCCTCCTACCAATTAGGCTAAAATAAAATAGTGATCTCATAAATAAGGGTTCGTTAGTTAAACCCTCTGGCCAAAGCGTTATAAGCCTGCAGCCAATGTCAAGGCATAACCGAATTGCAGGCACCTACACTGAATATATGTAATTACTGTCCCATGGACTAGTGAAAAATGTGAGTAAGCCCTGACTGGACACAATGGTGAAAGGTGCGACGTGCTCAGTCACACACACACACCTCTCACCGCTCCATGCGGTTTCCTCCTCTCCTTGAACCCACCCCCAGGCTCCTGACACCTCCTCCTGATTGGCTACATTACTCAGCAGCAGCCAGTCAGGATGGAGGAAGCTGCCCAGCCCCCTAGCACCAGCTCTGCTCTTTCCCCGCTCAGGGAAATCCGCGGCCCCCCAAGCCGGTCAGGTCACTATGTCCAGAGGGGTAATACCAATATACACATACATGTCCAGTATTTACTGGACAGAGTCCAAATGCAGGACAGTCCAGTTCAATAGTGGACACCTGTCAACCCTAGACGTAGGGGGTTCCCCGGAGCTGAAATTAGGACAGTTGCGCTCCAGGTAATTAAAAAAAAAGGGGGCGTCGAATATGTTGCTTTAAAAGAGTATGCGTCCACATTGTGTTTTCTATTCAATCCCAGTCCAATCAGTCCCAAATTCCCTCTTATCACATAACACACTTGGCTAAAGATTAAGAACACATCGTCCTTCATGGCTTCATTATGGAAGCGAATGTATCTAAATTATTTATCCTTGTAGCGCTGCTGGTTTATACAACACCGTACGTGTTACAACAATGAAGTGCGTCCCTAGTGAACTTACATTAAGTTCAGGCTGGCGGCGCATTGCAATAAAACGACTTGCTTAAGGTCAGCGTCTATTATTAGAAATAAAGTAGTGGAAAATGCTGATCGGGTCTGAGATCTAATCCCCAGCTCTGCAGAGCTCAACGGTTGTGATGTCTCCAGGATCCCACGGCTGCCGTGTATTTCCTAGAAAACAAACACGCCGTGCAAGCTGACTCCCCCCCGCGGCGACACCACGAAACCCAACGAATGTAAGGTTATAACGGTGCTCCACTGGGTGGCACTGCTGGTTAGTAAATTAAAATACCTCTTGTATGTATTTGTTTGTCTTTATTTATATAGCGCCAAAAGTGTACTCAGCGCTTCACAAAGAATACAGTACAGGGAATTATAATAATACAATAAGCACAGCAAAATCAGACAATAGGAAAGGAAATCCCTACCCCGAAGAGCTTACAATCTAAGATGTTTGATGGGGAACTTACAGAGACAGCAGGCGAGGGAATAAGTGCTGTAGATGGCAGTGCTTGGTCACAATTTCTGGTAGGAGTGACTGAGTGTGGGACAGTAACCATGAGTGCTGGCTGTTGGGATGCTTGATTTGTGGGGTGAGTTTTAAGGTTAGTGAAATAACTTAAGGGTTAACACACTTTACAGGAAAGAGATGGCAGGGAGGCGTGGGTGAGCTCAGATGTGTATGTCTGGCTTCAGGCTAAAGGGAGATCCACAGCAGCAGGAAGGAGAAGATAGAGGGTGTGAATAGAGGATTTGTGGGGGTGCTTTTTATTGAGGGGTAAAGAAGTTGTTGGGAGAGAGGTGTATAAATAATGGTGCAGTGGGGAGTGGGGAAGTTGGCGAGAACAGAGACGTTCACCAAGGAGCGAGGAAACAGTAAACAGAAAAAGCAATATGCCCACGCACTTCCCATTATCTATAGGGTCAAAAAAAAAAATATTGAATGTGTTTTGATTTGTGTTGTCAGCCTCAGTACTGCTTCTTTTTAAGCCACTGTGATCACTTGGGTATAATCGTTTTTATCCATTTGCATACATGCAATACAGCTGATAAAAATGCCACTTGTGAGCACATTCACACGTCTCAGACAGATCTACAACCCTGCCTTTCCTTATTATCGCTTAGCATACAATGCTTCCACTGCAGCCAGGGATTCTGGGTAATGATATGCAAATGAGCACACAGAGAGTGGAACCCAATAAGCTTATGCCCGCCGTATCACACAGCTTCTCAGCACCGCCTGGGTTTAAGAAGTGCACAGCCAGTAACCCAACTCACGGACAGCTGTTTCCAACCTTTTGGGTCTCTTCAGTGCGAGGTTGGCTGCTGGCTGCGCAACGTGATGCTGGTACGTGGGTGTAACCAGACATTACAAAAGTTATGGTGGGTAAAAAAAAGTGGCAAATACTCTCCACCGTACTGTGTGCATTAACTACAAATCCCACTTGTGGTGCATTTGCATGTCTCAGACGGGTCTGCAATCCTGTCCCCCCCTTTTTTTTTTACCTACTATAACCTTTTTTAATGACTATATTTCATTGATAATCTGCACCCACTGTGCACCGTCGCACAAACCTCTTAATGCACTCGCATTAAGCGACCTCCCTCACATCCTACATCTCTGCCTCCACTAACACCGTTGACGTCCATTCCAAAGGTCAAAGGGTACATACCCTCCTGGGAACTCAACTCTCTCTTCTACCTTTTTGCTGTCCCATACAGTAACAGGTCATGGTCACAGCGCCGCTCGCAGGGCACAGCGAGGCTCCCTACATCTGTATACCACCCTAGAGCTATATGTTGGCCGCCAATCACACATATTTTAAAGCATCGTTTTACTTCATTTGGGAGATCTTCTCGCCCCCTTTTCAAAAGCTGTTTTAATAAAAAAAATTTAAGGCAAATGCTTCATTCAAGAGATAGGAGTTTGACATATGACGTGTCCGGGATGTTAAAATGGAGGAGCTCTTGCCATTGCTCAGTGCAGTGGGATGGTTACCATGGGAACATCAAAGAGCAGGAGATGTTCAGAGCACAAGACAGTAACATTGTATTCACACTCATATAGGCTTCCGGGGAGGATTAGTGCTTTAGTAGGACTCCAACCAGTACTCGGGGGTGTTTTTGTAGTAAACCAAAAGTTGCTCTTTGGGTCGGGACACAGCACATCCTAACTCAGGGGTGCGGAAGCTGGGGGTCTGGGTGGTTGCAGAGGCCCAGAGCTCTTCTCCAAGGTATTTCAATTAAACGGCAGGGGATCGCGTGAGGCCTCTGCAACTATCCTTACCTTGTCTGCGGCATCAGGGAGGGAAGCAGGCAAAGGGGCGCAGCGGGGAACGATTGTGCACCCCTGTCCTAACTTTCAACTCATTGTAGTATAAAACCAATGGTACAAGTATTCCTCTGAGGCTAGATCATTTGTATATATTGTTGTTGTGATGTCGTATCAGAATATGTAAATTCTACCTATATCCTATTGATTCTTGCATATAGGTAGACTTCTGAATGTGTTTAAGACATACATCTCTTCAGCGTTGAAGTTATCACAGTAGCTTACTGCATAATACCTGCATCTTTTCTTAAGAATACATATGCTACCTGTACTCTGCATTAATATCTGCCCGACCGTTTATATTGACAGTTTATTCATTCTTATTATCTGTCTGTTTCTGTTTTCCAGCACCAAGTTATCAACTGCAGACGTGGTACTTACAGAAAGGCTGAATATACTGTACAAAGTCTTCGTTTAGGTCCCTCGGTATGAGAGTACCCATTAATCTCTTCTTAGCAGAGCATTGTCTGAGTCTCCTTGTCCCCCCCAAAAGAACTTGATCTTTCCTTTGGATCTGAAGACATTGTATCCCCCTATGGGCTTGATTCACCTCTAGATGTGGGGGTCTAGATATACTAATCTGGGGGTGGGGGAAGGGAAGGGGACAGGGGAAGGGGAAGCTCCCGCGTCAGCAAAATGAGGATAGTATATGAAATCAAATAACACACAAACTGGTGCAATAGAGGATAAACTATAATAACAACATAAACAGACAGACAAGTTCCTCCTTGAATGCACTCAGAAAGGTAAGTCAGAGCGATATGGTTGATAACATTAAAAACCTTTTAATCACCAAATAGTAAGAACATATTGTAAAGAGGGAAATGGTAGAGGTAGTCCACGGCCAGTCCCTTAAAACAAACCAAGAAAAGATCTTCCTAAATAGGTGTATGGAAGATAGTGGGGACAATACACCACCTAGGTGGTGTATTGTCCCCACTATCTTCCATACACCTATTTAGGAAGATCTTTTCTTGGTTTGTTTAAAGGGACTGGCCGTGGACTACCTCTACCATTTCCCTCTTTACAATATGTTCTTACTATTTGGTGATTAAAAGGTTTTTAATGTTATCAACCATATCGCTCTGACTTACCTTTCTGAGTGCATTCAAGGAGGAACTTGTCTGTCTGTTTATGGGGTCTAGATATAGTTTGTTTCTTCGTCCCCATAGTATACGGTATGTGTCTTCTTAGCTGACGTGAAGTCTTCCCACATGTATGATGCCACATTTACACGTGGCCATGTAGATCACCCCCATGGATTTACAGTTGATGAACCTTTTTGTGTCACACGAGTTTAGTGTCATTCCAATTTGAGAATTGGCGATGTCTATTTGACAGGCTTTGCAACTCACACAAAATAATGTACCAGTGGGCTTAGATTTAAGCCAGGTGTCCTCTCTTTGGCACTAGTGATGGCGTCTATATGTTGTTGTGGGTTTTTAGTTCAATACTTTTATTAGATCATCTAATACAGTGGTTTTCAACCTTTTTTCTCTCGGGCACCCCTAAAAACAGGACAGGGTCACAGAAAACAAAGGACAGAGAGATTGTCACAGGAGAGAGACAGACAGGGACTCAGAGGGGGCAGGGAGTCACAGGAATCAGAGGGGACAGAGGAGTCACGGGAATCAGAGGAGTCACAGGAGTCAGAGGGGGCAGGGGAGTCACAGGAATCAGAGGGGACAGGGGAGTCACAGGAATCAGAGGGGACAGGGGAGTCACAGGAATCAGAGAGAACAGGGGAGTCACAGGTGCCTGCGACGGCGCGTGCAGCTCTAACAAAATGCAGGGGCATGGGGCCGGTCATAGTGCGCGGTAGCGCGCAGCGTTTCGAGCCGAGAAAAGATTTTGATTTTGTCGCACGACGGCCGCCTCACGTGACCAGTTCAGCCAATGAGGGCGAACCAGCCTCGTGATGTCACGGCCACGCCTCCCCGTCACTATGGGTGTCAGTGCACAGATCGCTCGGCCGACATGCGCTCCGCCGCGCGCACCCACTATATCTGCGGCCTAAGTCCGAGAAGGTGATTTCATCCCGGCTGATGTCACTGCTAAGTTTTAAGTTGTGGTCACTGCTATTTAAAATGTTCACAAACTGGTGGGACGCCTCCCCTGTCCCCTCCCACAGTATTAGCACGTCATCTATATAGCGTGACCACAGCAACTGTGTATATAGTGGCATCTCTTGTGCAAATACCTTTGTTTCTCCCCACCATCCCAGATAGATGTTTCGCACACGTGGTACGCGACGTTCGCACACGTGGTACGCGACGTTCGCACACGTGGTACGCGACGTTCGCACACGTGGTACCCGTGGCCGCGCCGTGCAGTTGGTGATTATATTTCCACGTTGAATAGGAAATAATTGACAGAGCACAAAGTTTAATAGTTCACCAATAAATGTATTATGATCTGTGCAATCTACTCCTCGGGTGCTCAGAAAATAGGCTGCCGATGCCATCCCTACTAGTATATAATGTAATATATAATGATACAATGTCCGGAGGCGCTAGGACAGTGTCCGGTGGAAAGGACTGTCCCGTCTATCTTCCTTAACACATCTTTGGGATACAATCTGTCGCCGGCCCTGCTTGAAAACGTTAAACATGATTGCATCAAACTGTTATGTTTGGGGTCTGCACCTATTTATTTATGCATGGCATGGGTGCGTTCATGAACCCACTTCATTATAAGGGTAGCCAGGTACACCCCCTAGGCTACTAATCTGCCCTACCTAACACATAAGCCCTGGTACTAGCGCAGGCAGTGTTAGGGTTAAACCCATGCTCCTTGCTGCTGCACTAAACAACTCCCTTGAGTGACAGGGGGTGGGCCTAAGACCTAGGTACTGCCCTATCAAGGGCTCAGACCTAGGACCCTCCCCTGGGTACAAAAGGGTTGTAGCCTAAATGTAGTCTGTGCAGTGTTGTAAGTGTGGGGCCAGGGCTCTGATTCACATTCTTTCCCCTCCCTCCGGGGAGTGGGATCAGCTACCCCATATTCCACCAGGGAGTGTGGGAGTCAGGGATAGATCTTTGGGGCCTCAAGCCCTGGGGGTTGAGTCCAGGGACCAAGAGAGTGTACATGTTTGTATACTGCTGTGATGTACTGATGGAAGAACAAAGAACCATTACTTCTTTTATACTCCTGCCTGAGGCTGCAGTTTCTTCAGTGACGGAGTGAGTTCTTTCCGCAGGGGACTGCACCTAATCCTATGGGCCCTGTGGGAATGGAGGCGCTGCAACACCGAGCGAAAAGCTGTGAAGATCCCTAAAAGCCTGTCCTGGTTATCCCCACTACCACTGGCAGATGCTCAGAGCCTCCTGTGAGCCATACAGGTAGCACCAACACCAGGTAACCACAGGAATTCTCCCTTAGGGTGGGGGAAGACATAAGGATGCTGATCATGCAGGTGTTCTTCAAGCCTCTGCTGGAGAACCTCACGCAGGATGCAGGTGAGAAGGATGGAAGGAGCCCTTCTCAAGCTGCAAGATCCAGCTACCTGCAGTACCTGGGCTGTGAAGGAGCAGGGAGGATGGGGAGAGGAGGGGAAGGTGGGGAGATGAGGAAGAAGGGCGTGTGTAACTGTAAACACCACCTCCTCCCTGGAGGCTCCACACTACACAGCTCACTGTCACCTCTACTCTAGGACATGGTTAATCATCCTACAGACAAAGCCAGGTAGAGCAGGTGCTGATCCCTGTGTGTGTTAAACTGAGCGCTGGTATCTCCCTCCTCACTCACCCCCCTAAATGATCACCTTGATCTGTACTGCCCTTCCAGGGCTTCTGCTGCTACCTCTCCTCCTGAGCTTCATTTTCCCCTACATCTTCCAGGACACCTTCTACTTCATCACCTTCTTGCGCTTTATCATAAAGTCCTGGAGGTATGGTTCCAGAACCCCTGTGCACACAGTGGTGGACCTCTTCTTGGAGCAGGTGGACAAGTGCCCAGACAAGCCCTTCTTGATCTTCAAGGACGAGGTGTATTCCTACTCCAAGGTGGACAAGCTGAGCAACCAGGCAGCCAGAGCCCTGAGGAAGCACGGTGGTGTGAAGTCAGGGGACTGTGTGGCTCTCTTCATGGGCAATGCACCTGCTTACATCTGGATCTGGCTTGGGTTGGCTAAGTTGGGGTGTTCCATGGCGTGCCTCAACAACAACATCAGGTCTCAGTCTTTGCTACATTGCTTCAGATGCAGTGGGTCTAAGATCATCATCGCTGCACCAGGTGAGTTATATACCCTTTTATCCGCATTACAGTTTAATTTAACTGTTTAGCTACCAGAGGGGCCATCAACTCAAGGGTTAAAAGGGGCAACCCACTCCACGGACAAAATGCAAAACGAAAGACTCAGGCATTTTAAAACAAATTGGGCAAGTGCCGGTAGGTTGAAAACATTATTTAAACTGGGACGTTTCCCCTGGTAAGCCAAAGCCGTGGCGGCTTTTACAATCTTTCTCCGATGTCTTTTGATGATCAGACTGTTTGTCAGTCCTCCAAAGTAGACACGAGTTGCTGTCTTTGTTTTAAACAGTGTACAGTAAATAAGATGCCATCGTTAGTCAAACAGACAAACATAAGTGGCCGACAAGCTTGAATTCCCCCCCCCCCCTCCCCCCT
This sequence comes from Ascaphus truei, assembly GCF_040206685.1. Taxonomy (NCBI): domain Eukaryota; kingdom Metazoa; phylum Chordata; class Amphibia; order Anura; family Ascaphidae; genus Ascaphus; species Ascaphus truei. Next base: position 13,112,512 of record NC_134500.1, read on the forward strand.
ACACCCCGGAGAAAAGCGAAACATATTTATTTTTAATGGGATACAAATAAGTGTAACTGTCCCCTTAAGGGCGATGAAATCTTTCTTTTGAAGCCAATGACACTGATACATTGTGTCAAACATTATTCCCTTTCTGTATTGGACTGCCTATTTAACAACAGATATATCCTAATTAAAGTACTTGGGAGCACAAGTAGTAACGAGTACCTCTTGCAATGTGTTGCCTCTCTGGCAGCGAAGTGGTTAAGCATGGACAGGATGTACTCTATAAAAAAAGTGCGTGGCAAAAGGAAGAAGATATTAATTATAATGGCTACAGACGCAGAAATAATTAAGATAATGACCCCGTATCATCTAAAGCCCGGGGCGGCCAACTCTAGCCTTCAAGGGCCGTTAACTGGCCAGGTATTAGGGATACCCCTGCTTCAGCACAGGTGGCTGACTGAGCCACTGATTGAGCCACCTGTGCTGAAGCAGGGAATATCCTTTAAAACCTGACCTGTTGGTGGCCCTTGAGGACAGGAGTTGGCCGCCCCTGGTCTAAAGTCTTTCTGATTTGGTAACGAGTTATTTCGTTAACGATATTTAGGGGCCTAACGGCTCTCGTGCAAGGGGCTGACATTGCACCGTCTGAGTCCTGTTCGCTATAACGCGTGTTTTTGCCGCACGTTTTATTAATGTAAATCAATACATTGTTGCAGAAGTGGGGCTTCGTGGCGGGATAACCAGTTTTTGTGTCAAGGCGTAGGAATGTGTTTTGAACACACAGCCATGGAAAGAAAACCTTAGTGCTTGTTAATCAATGCAGATTCTTGGCTTGTGCCCTTTGCAGCTGGCTGAGGTTTTTTTACACCGATGTTCTTGGCAATATTATTATTATTGCCGTTTTTGGTAAATCGCCAACGCGTTCCACAGCGCGGTACAATGGGGGGGGGGGGGTACAGAGTGATGTAAATGACCATAAACAAAATGACATACCAAATAAGATACAAAAGTAATGATGGCTTACAATCTAAAGGATGTGCTTTGCCGCTCCCCCAGCACTAGAGAAGATTTCAGCCCCGTGTACTGTTTAACTGGAGCAGAGTTCTTCTCCAGCACTGGGACACCGTTTCCCAGCATATAGAATGGGGGTTGGGGGTGGAGGGAGAGATGCAGTAAGCGCGATGGGCAATAAGGCACTCTGATCAGCCATTCAAGTCAATGACAGTAAGTGCTGGGTTGGGTTCTGATTCCCGGCATCACTGCTTACTGAATCCAGGCCTAAGAGAGGAATAGAATCAGAGGGACAGCTCATTGTGATGTTTTCTTAACTCCTCTTCTCCATCCCCCCCCCCTCCCCTTAAAATTAGGGGCACACAAATGGTGCAAACATTGATGGTAAAAATACCTTTTAGTGTCAATTTACCAGAGACCCCAAAATTATACCCAATGGCAAAATACAGCCCGGCTTTGGGAAAGAAACATGATTGTTACACGAATTACACTATTACATGAATAATTATATCTCATTATCTCTGAATAAACAATGTACATCCGTTATGATTCTGATTGTCTTAGATCTGGAAGATACATGATTGTTTGCCGTGATTCCAGCATTTTCCCGATTGTTTTTTCACCTGTCTGGTATATCTGACTTTAGTAATGAGCCAATAACTAAAAACATTTTTTTTTTTACCAAATCTGACCAGTTCACGCGTGGCGGTGCCTTGAGTTCTGTGTGTTGGCCTCTGCTGGCATATCTCAGGCACCTGCTTTCTAAGGCCGCGCGTATAGTGCCCGCGACAGGCGACGCCACCCATCGCCGCCAGCGAAAGTTATATTTCGCTTTACGGCGGCGTCGCGGGCGTACTGGCATTTGATTGGTTCAGGGGCTGTCGCCTCATGCGACAGCCCTTGAAAAATCAAATATTGCCAGCTACCAAAATTGGCGACGCTCCATCGCCGTCGCGCTTACTATAAGCGCACGCGGCGGCGGCAATGCATTTGTTTTTGGGCGACGTCGCATCGCCCGTCGCGGGCACTATACGCGCGGCCTAAGCATTAAGTTGCGGAAGAAGTTAGAAGAACTTTGAACTCTTCTCTTTATAGCCGGATAATCACACTTCAGCTATTATGAACGGCTTTCACACTCCGAGTTCTGTCAGCCACAAACCAGATCTTTCCTTTGCAGAACCTTTCCACTATTTTTGCAGGGGTGGGCCACGCCAGTCCTCAAAGACCACCAACAGGTCAGGTTTTCAGGCTATCCCTGCTTCAGCACAGGTGGCTCAATCAGTCTCAGCTTCAGAACCGGTGGCTTAATCCGTCCCAGCTTCAGCACAGATGGCTCAGTCAATGCCTCAGATTGAGCCACCTATGCTGAAGCAGGGAGATCCCTAATACCTGGCCTGTTGGTGGCCCTTGAAGACAGGAGTTGGCCACCCCTAAGCTATATTGTTTAAGACTATACCTTTTATTATATACATTATAAAAACACATACGTATATAAAAACGGTTAGGTATTGTGTTCTTGTAATAAGAAGCAAAGATATATTTATAATTCCTCTGAATATACTCTTATCAGTTCACTATTATGTATAAATATATCTCGTAATTTCTGAATAAACAATATAGATACATTATGGTACTGATATATAAAGATAATTTATTTGCTTTACAGTAAAAAAAAAAAATCGCTATTAACAAAAAATTAACAAGACTAAATGTAAAAACAGGCACCCCAACCCAGTAAGAAAAGCCGCCCAGATCTACTAAGTTATGTCGCAGTATGGAAAGTATAGTTTGTGGGTACATAGGGCATAGTCCCATCTGTGTCTTTATATTCAAACTCCAAAGGCTAATCAGATGAATTCGGATTCATTGCTCTAGAGTTTATAGTGATTAGTATTAACCCTTTGTTGTATTTGCGTTAAGATCAGATTCTCGCTGTATACCGTTACAATCCTAATACTATCCCCCAGGTGAGGGGTCTGCTACCTCTCAAGGAAGAGAGGTTATAAAAAATGTCTTTCTCCAAAATATTCCGAGAGACGCAGCACATGCATGAATATTACACCCCCACAAACACATACATGTACTGCACACACACTAATAGGTATATTCTGTATAAGCATTAACATGCGACAAAATATGTGGGGGAATAAAATGCATCTCACAATAATAAGTTCCTTTACTTAGTTTTTCCCCCATTGTTTTTCTGTGCAAAACAGTGTCATTTACAAATACACCATTTATACATACACTATCCCCCTCCCCCCCAAAAAACACCTACACGACCCCCCCCCCCAAACACACCATATATACATACATTCATACTTACCTCCCCAAAACACCTACACGACCCCTCCAAATACACACACACACACACACACACACACACTCTACCTCCACAAATACACACACACTACCCCCCCAAATACACACGCACACACTACCCTTCCCAAATGCGCACACACACACTTCGCCCCTCACAAATATACATACACACACATGTGTGTGTATATATATATATATATATATATATATATATATATATATATATATATATATATATACATACAGTGTTCGACAAATCCATTAAAATACAGGCCCGTGGCGACTGGATTATCCCCGTGCCGACCTCCTCATGGCCGACACCAAGCAGGGCGGGATTGGGAGCGGGACTAGGTGGCAAGTAGATTTTTTGGTTTATATATATATATATATAGGTTTGAAGCAAAAGGTGACACTGTGTGCTCATTTGCATGTAATTTCCCAGAATCCTTTGCTGCAGTGGAAGTGCTGTATGCTGGGTGATAATGGGGAAAGGCGGGGTTGCAGACCTGCCTAAGACATGCAGATGAGCATACAGTAATATTTCCATTAAATATATATATATATATATATATATATATATAAACACTTACATTGGGCCTCCCTCCTTCACTATCCTGGCGGTGGCTGCGGGAGGGGGGAGGGGGGAGGACCGAATGGCGCTGGTCGGGCCTCTTGTTACCGTCGGGCCCGACATCTCCCTAGCTGCTTGCCTGCCTCTCTCCTGTACTGTCCCACGCCAGGCTCTGTGACATCGGCTGGCGCCAGAAGTTGCGACACGCACTTCCGGCGCGCACCGGCATGAGAGCCCGGTGTGGGACAGTACAGTAGAGAGGCAGGCAAGCAGCCCCCCCACCGCAGCCACCGCCAGGATAGTGAGGGAGAGAGGCAGCAGCTGGGGGTCAGCAACCTGGAAAGAGCCGCATGTGGCTCGGGAGCCGCAGGTTCCCGACTCCTACCTGCCCTGACTCACGGAGCCCGGGACGCCCGTACCCTTTGTCCCCCCCTGTTGGCGGCCCTGACTCTGGGTATTTACCTCACGTCCCTTCACTGAACTCTACATGTCACTTTCACCTAGTTTTGTCAGCACAGAAGCCAGTCTGCCGAGATTCCCTTATTGTGTAAGTTTTATAGGGCGTCCATAACCCAGATCAGGTTTGTTTGAAGTTCTACATTCCTATTTAACTTTAAAACGATAGAAGGATGGCAAAAGCGCTCAAATGCCAGGCCAATAATACATATAATGCCAGAACCACCATCCAAAGGAAATCCGTAATCACAAATATAGAGTAGTGATAATGCAACAACAATAATGGGTACTGTCCTCCTGAAGACAGGTGGTGGGTAGTACAAGCTCACCCGCGACCAGTCTCATTGGCAGGTTCCCCTCAGTTGGTAATAGTACTCACTTTTCCTTGGTGTGGCTGACTGGCTGTGCAGCTTCCAATGGTGATAGCAGAAGTAGAAATATTGGGAGGAGCGCACGAACCAAATGGAGCAGGAAAGGACCCAGAATCAAAATATATGAAAGGGTACTTTAAGGTGTCATGAGACCCACCCAACGCGTTTCGAACGTCGCAGCGTTCTTTATCAAGGATAAAATACAATGTGACACCACCCAATATATACCCTCTTACCTGCAGCCAATTCGCGCCAAAACGGCAACGTGATGACGTCATGGCGCAATGCGCAATGACTAACGCGTCGTGCGCCCCTCCAAATTTTTCTATTTAACTTTAAGGTGACATTGTGTGCTCATTTGCATGTCATTACCCAGAATCCCTGGCTGCAGTGTCTGTTCGGCCACAGCAAGTTGAATGGGTCATGTAATAAAGGAGGAAAGTTGAGTAGGGCGCAACCGACTCAATTCAATGCAAATGTCTTCTACCATGAAGAAGAAGTTGGATGTTCTTGGAAGAGATGAGTGTCCAGCAGGACAGCCACCTGGAGCACCAGCAGTATATCTTGTTATATACTGCTCATTTGCATGCCATTTCCCAGAATCCCTGTCTGCAGTGGAATGATTGTAAGCTAAGAGATAATGGGGAAAGGCAGGGTTGCCGACATGTCGATACCCGTTAGCACTCTGTACCCTGGGCTTGGCTCTTTTACCAAAATCAAGGCTTACGTTATGAGGTATTTTCTTTTTAAAGGTACATTGATCCACTAACCCTTTCAGTGCTGGAAGTCCCAGCGACGCACTGCGTTGCTGCCCTCCCCTACTGAAAAGGTTAAATGAAATCATCCCAGCTGCATGACTACCCACCTTGGGACACACTGAGCTAGTTGAGAATAGCTCTGTGCATCCCAAGTGACAACCTAGAAATAGCAAAGTCAGCAGCAGCGGCTATATTGTTCTATCCCAAGTCACCAGGGACAGTGGAAGTCTGCAGAGGAGAAGGCAAGGTTACATTTTAGCCATGAGACATGATGCTGGTACTGCGGGTGACATTATTTTTTAAGATCCGTAATCGAAGACTGAGCCACTGATTGAGCCACCTGTGCTGAAGCTGGGACTTGAAGACTGGAGTTGGCCACCCCTTCACCAGTGTCATACCCCTCAACTGCACCCATTTACCTGGTTCTGTACCTGTTTCTCTATATCCTGTACAGTGGGCCCTCGCTTTTCCGACACAATGCGTCCGTTAAACCCGCGTCAGATCGCGGTTTGTCGGAAAGCGGAACCCCTGTTAACCGGCAGCGTTTTCCGTCGGATGCGCGGAAACCGCGGCGGACAATGAGTTATTGGACTTCATTATGCGTCGTCGGAAAACACATCCAGCGGAAAGCGTAAAGTTGGAAAACGCGGACTACCTGTACCTGTTTCAGTCAGTGGCTGAAGTGTCAACCAATTAAAGTAGCTGGAAGTTTGATGACTTACCTGCTAACGATTAAACACCACTTCATAATGTGTTCTTCTTACATTCCAGAGCTCAGCGGCGCCATCGAAGAAGTGATGCCAGCGCTCAAGAAAGAAAACGCCAGAGTGTTTTACCTAAGCGAGACCCCCATCGGCGAGGGGACCGAATCTTTCATGGATAAAGTTGAAGCCGCGTTGGATGAATCCGTTCCAAAATCCTTGAGGTCGTTTGTCAATCTGAAATCTCTTGCCTTGTACGTGTACACTTCGGGAACTACAGGTAATGATAGGCATGAGATAATTGTAATGCACTTTGGGGGGGGGGGGGGGTTTCTGGGGAGCCATTTTTATTGCCCTTCATATTTTTTTTATTATTATTAATAATACCGTATTTCCTCAGATTGTAAAACGCACCATCGATTTGGCACTTACACTCGAGGAAAATAACTTTTCACTTACCATGTTTCAGGAGTGGTCTCAGGTCGGCGGAGGATGAAGCGGGCGGCGGCAGCCGAAGAGGTCCCACGTCTGCAGGAGATTGACGATAGACAGCGAGTGTGTGGCAGCAGCGCGAGAAGATCGCCGTAGAGCAGGGGACCTGAGCAGAGGTAGAGCGGCATAGCGGAACGGCTGGGGAGAGAGCTGTAACACCGGAAGTGGACCGGTTTCTTACTTCCGGTGTTACCGCTCTCTCCTCCCCAGCCATTCCGCTGTACTCCTGCTCAGGTCTCCTGCTTAACGGTGATCTTCTCCCACCGCTGCATGCCCGCCCGCTGTCCATCTTCAATCCTCTGCAGACGTGGGACCTCTCCTGCCGCCGCCCCCGCTTCCTCCTCTGCTGACATGGAACTGCCCCTGAAACATGGTAAGTGAGGAGGGGGTTAGGAGGCACTTTTTTTTCTACATATTTTTTAAAAACATCGATTCTAAGACGCACCCCGATTTCAGACATGTGAAAATCGGAAAAAGGTGCCTCTTAGATTCAAGGAAATACGGTAATAACCAAATCATGTTTAACATTTATTTTGATTATTTAATATATGTTGGTCAACTTTGCAGATTTAGACCTTTAAGTTTGTGTTTGGACATTGCAAAGCACCAAGCTTCCTTCACATAGGGAAGTGGCTTTATTAAAGTCTTAAATTAGAGCGTGGCGAACTGTAATTCTAACATTGGCACGATGTCTCCATCTGCAGCACTGACTCCGCGTCAGTGGGGCGGCCATGTTTTCCTACTCTACTCCCAGTGCATTCTAGGTCACAAAAACCCTGCATTTCTATGAGGCAGAACTGGATCCAAAAAGTCACCCAGTGAAGGCAAATAATGATCGGGCTAGAGAAGCTTTGAATGTACAAATAAATAAATGATATTGGGTAAATAATATATATATATCGTATAATATAAAATATACCATTTATTTCAGCCATGTTAAAGGAGGCTAGCAGAATTCCAACGCGTTTCGCACCAAGTGGGGTGCTTTATCAAGGAGTGATGAGCCGAGCTGGACTGAATGTCACGGTGGTACGATGATCTTTATTATACCGATCTCTTTTCTTATCTCTCAATAGGTCTCCCAAAGGCGGCTGTCATAAATCACAGTCGGTTGCTAAATAGCTGCGGCTTGTTTGCTTTATGTAATGTCTCGCCAAGAGACATCATCTATTCTCCGCTTCCGCTATATCACAGCTCTGCTCTAATCATTGGAATACATGGATGCATCGGTAAAGGTAATATTTGCATTATTGTAGCCGTTTAAGAAATGTGTATATATGTATATATATATATATATATATAGTGCAGAATAAATGAGTTCTTCAGTATTAGGTGATACCTTTTTTTTTGGACTAACAATTTATGTCATAGGGTAAGCTTTCGAGAGTTCTCCTCTCTTCTTCAGGTCAGCAATTTTCTGCTTAATATATATATATATATAAACAGGAAAAGACTGCGCTCCTCAGGTGTAAAACTAACACTAAATGACTAAAAGAAAAAACTAATCTGACGTCAGCAGTAATGAATTGGCACAAATATGTTAATAACCTGTAATGGCTGATTGACTACACACTAAAAATTGGATACCTATATATATTAAATAGCTAAAAGTAAAAGCTATTGACTGACATGCTATAACAATATAGAGAATAGGAATTAACATGTTGAACCAATAATATGTTGTGAAAAAATACATAAAAAAACCTATTATGGAAAAATAAAAATAAAAAATGTGAAAAATATTAATAAAAATAAAAATGAAAAAAGGGTCCATGAATAGGATCTGGCTGCTCTCCGCAAGGACCAACGACCTCCCAGAAATCTGCGAACAACAAGAAAAGAAAGCGCCCGATCCTATAGTGCAACATGAAAAATACACTTTTAATAAAATTTAGTAGGTCCAACAAATATACACTCACAAACGAATAAATGGTAAAAGCATGTAATGAGTATACTCATTCGCCACCGCACGATGATGTCGCTCCGCTTGCACGCCACTCTTCCCTTCAGTGAAGTTCCAGCTTCTCCAGGCCGCCGTCCAGCAGAGGTACAGGAACTGCAACAGCTTCTCCCGATGTGACCCGGGAAGTCCACCACTCTCACAGTAGCATCCGGATGGGAGGTAATGAGATTGTGACCCCGCAGAAGCGGATGTGGGACCGGCAGCAAACAAATATTTTCAGAGTGTCCGTGGGGCATCAATAGCAAACGGTGCAGTGAACGGTGAGTAAAAATAGTCTCAGTCTCAATAACTTAAAAACGGAGCGACATCATCGTGCGGTGGCGAATGAGTATACTCATTACATGCTTTTACCTTTTATTCGTTTGTGAGTGTATATTTGTTGGACCTACTAAATTTTATTAAAAGTGTATTTTTCATGTTGCACTAGGATCGGGCGCTTTCTTTTCTTGTTGTTCGCATATGTGTGTGTGTGTGTGTGTGTGTGTGTGTGTGTGTGTGTGTGTGTGTGTGTGTGTGTGTGTGTGTGTGTGTGTGTGTATATATACAGTGTTCGACAAATCACCCAAAAATCTACTCGCCCAACCAAAAAATCTACTCGCCACCTAGTCCCGCCCCCAACTCCGCCCCTAGTCCCGCCCCCAACTCCGCCCCTAGTCCCGCCCCCAACCCCGCTTTAAAATAAAATATATAAATAAAATACATTTAATAAATTCCTAGTCAGAACAACATTCGTTTTTGACATAAATGTATTTATTGTATTACATTATACTACAATTAGTCGTGTGTGTGCGTGTGTGTGTCAATGTCGGATCTAGAAATAAAAGCCAGATGTGAATGACTAGTTTCCTGAATCCCTTAACCAGTGTCTTGAAGTCGGCGCTTCACAGAGAGAGAGACAGACAGACACACACACACACACACACAGAGAGCGGCACACCCACACCCACACCCACACCCACACACAGAGAGTCACACAGAGAGTCACACACAAACACACACACAGAGAGAGAAAGAGAGAAACACAGAGAAAGAGAGAGAATGAGAAACACACACACAGAGAATGAGAGACAGAGAGAGTGCGACAGAGAGCGCGAAGAAGAGAGTGCGACAGAGAGCGCGAAGAAGAGAGTGCGACAGAGAGAGCGAATAAGAGAGTACAACAGAGAGAGCGAAGAAGAGAGTGCGACAGAGAGAGCGAAGAAGAGAGTGCGACAGAGAGGGAGAGGGTGACAGAGAGAGGGCGAGAGGGAGACGGTAGGTGACACAGGGAGAGGGTGACACGGAGAGGGAGAGGGAGGGTGACAAAGAGAGGGAGGGTGACAAAGAGAGGGAGGGTGACACAGGGAGAGGGTGACACAGGGAGAGAGAGGGTGACACAGGGAGAGGGAGGGTGACACAGGGAGAGGGAGGGTGACACAGGGAGAGGGAGGGTGACACAGGGAGAGGGAGGGTGACACAGGGAGAGGGAGGGTGACACAGGGAGAGGGAGGGTGACACAGGGAGAGGGAGGGTGACACAGGGAGAGGGAGGGTGACACAGGGAGAGGGAGGGTGACACAGGGAGAGGGAGGGTGACACAGGCAGAGGGAGGGTGACACAGGGAGAGGGAGGGTGACACAGGGAGAGGGAGGGTGACACAGGGAGAGGGAGGGTGACACAGGGAGAGGGAGGGTGACACAGGGAGAGGGAGGGTGACACAGGGAGAGGGAGGGTGACACAGGGAGAGGGAGGGTGACACAGGGAGAGGGAGGGTGACACAGGGAGAGGGGGAGGGTGACACAGGGAGAGGGGGAGGGTGACACAGGGAGAGGGGAGGGTGACACAGGGAGAGGGGAGGGTGACACAGGGAGAGGGGAGGGTGACACAGGGAGAGGGGAGGGTGACACAGGGAGAGGGAGATGGGGAGGGTGACACAGGGAGAGGGGGAGGGTGACACAGGGAGAGGGGGAGGGTGACACAGGGAGAGGGGAGGGTGACACAGGGAGAGGGGAGGGTGACACAGGGAGAGGGGGAGGGTGACACAGGGAGAGGGGGAGGGTGACACAGGGAGAGGGGGAGGGTGACACAGGGAGAGGGGGAGGGTGACACAGGGAGAGGGGAGGGTGACACAGGGAGAGGGGAGGGTGACACAGGGAGAGGGGGAGGGTGACACAGGGAGAGGGGGAGGGTGACACAGGGAGAGGGGGAGGGTGACACAGGGAGAGGGGGAGGGTGACACAGGGAGAGGGGGAGGGTGACACAGGGAGAGGGGGAGGGTGACAGGGAGAGGGAGAGGGTGACAGGGAGAGGGTGGGTGACACAGGGAGAGGGAGAGAGGGTGACACAGGGAGAGGGAGGGTGATACAGGGAGAGGGTGACACAGGGAGAGAGAGAGGGTGACACACTCACAGACACTCACTCAGACAAACTCACACTCACAGTCTGTCACTCACACACACAAACACTCACCCGTAAGGCAGGGGGGTCGCACATGGCAGCGGGGGCCTCCGCACGGCAGGAGGGCCTCTGCAAGGGGCCGGGCCCCCTCCAGAGTGGGACGCCGACGCCGCAGTATTCACTTATAGATGTGCTTAGAGCAGGCAGAGGCCCCGGTGAGGGGATTTCCCCTGCTTAGAGCAGGGAGAGGCCCCGGTGAGGGGATTTCCCCTGCTTAGAGCAGGGAGAGGCCCCGGTGAGGGGATTTCCCCTGCTTAGAGCAGGGAGAGGCCCCGGTGAGGGGATTTCCCCTGCTTAGAGCAGGCAGAGGCCCCGGTGAGGGGATTTCCCCTGCTTAGAGCAGGGAGAGGCCCCGGTGAGGGGATTTCCCCTGCTTAGAGCAGGGAGAGGCTCCGGTGAGGGGATTTCCCCTGCTTAGAGCAGGGAGAGGCACGCGTGGGGTGAGGGGGGTTTCACGGAGGCCGGGAGAGATTGGGGTGAGGGGGGGGGTGGATGGCCCGATGGGAGGGGGTGGTGGATGGCCCGGTGCGATGGGGGGGTGGATGGCCCGGTGCGAGGGGGGGGGCGGGTGGCCCGGTGCTAGGGGGGGGGCGGGTGACCCGATGGGAGGGGTAACAGATAGCCCTGCAGGGGCCTGAGGCAGACAGGCATGGAAGCGCTGGCTGCCGGAAGGGGGAGGAGTGGAAGCGCTGAGGAGGGAGGCCACTGCTCAGAGAGCCGGAGGCGGGGTAATCTCCCCCAACAACATGAGCCCGCCTCCGGCTTTTTTTTTTTTCTCCAGCGCTAGCGCGGGAAAAGCAGCAGCGCGAGCGCGGGAAATTTTAAAAATACATGTGTGCTGCTTGGGCCAATATTTACTCGCCCGGGGGTTAAATCTACCCGCCCGGGCGAGTAAATGTATATAATTGTCGAACACTGTATATATATATATGCAAATATAACTGTATGCTCATCTGCATGTCTCAGGCAGGTATATATATATATATATATATATATAACTTTTGGGATATGGTGCTCAGTGTATGTCTAATGGAACAAGGCATATTCAAGCCTATTTTCTGGATCCTTATATCCCATATAAGATTTAGATTTGGGGTTCTTACTCTGTGTTGGGTACCACTGGGGTATACCAGGTCATGGAAAGGGATACTCCAAATGGTTTTAATTCTCGGGTTTCTGTGGGAGAGAGGACAATATCATTGGAAAATAGGCAGGATGTTACATAGCAAATAAACACATGGGAAAAGTAGATATATGTGTGATTATACATATAGTAACGGTCACAATGCTGTATACTGTGAGGGACTGAATGGTTAACTCCCTCACTCTGCAGGCAGGCATGTACACCACACCTTAGATGTATGCTGTGCTAGAATGTGGACAATTAGCTCCAGACCAGGACTTTAAAGGCAGGAAGTGGCTGCCTGTCAGTGCTACCTGTTCTAGAACCTGCAGTGACAGGCCAAGAGGCTGTGGGGACTCCCCAGAAGGGAGTACCTGGGAGCTGCAGGACCCTGCGCCCGTGAAACAAGTTAGCTAGGAGGAAGTCAAGCTGCCCGAGGATGTGCCCGGCATAGGAGACAGACTTTCCTCAGGAGCCCAAAGTAAGGACAATTTAGTCTGCCTTTGTTACACAGTCTGTGATTCAGCTACCCCTGAGTTTTGTTAAATCGGTAAGCGAGGAAGCCGTCCGGGATAGTTAGGGGCAAGATGTGTACTGTGTAGTTAGTGCTCAGAGAGGAGCTAAGCATTGTGTTTGATTGTGGCTTTGTGTTAGGCCTGTAAAAAAAAACCTGCTAACAGATTCTTATGCTCCCAGCAGCCCCGAGCCTTAAGTGTGGGGCCGCCATGACCAGGGGGACCAGACTCAACTTCTTCTCCGTGGCGCCCTCTGTCTGCTCTCCTTCCCACCGGTGGGAGCAGGGGATGACGCGGTCAAGGGACGCGAGAGGGGGAGGTGTGGGGGAGGTCTTTAAGGCCCGCTGGCAGGGCGTGCGGTCAATCCGCTCCCTGACAGCAATTTCCGTTGTTTCTGAATATTATTAATATCGTTTTGTGTTACAGTTTGAAGTTGAATTTAATTTTACAAGAAATATGACAAGAAGTGCTGAAGTTTCTTGACGGAGGGGAGACGAATCTCCATTTTTTTGATACCCATTCAGGGTCGAGTCGGACGGTGTTGCCGCTGACGCGGCGGCAGTTGGGGGGTAAGTGCTTGCCCTTGCCAGACGGGGCTCTGTGCTGATAAAGCCCGTTGGGGCTGAGAGTGGCAAGTGGGCGGGGGTCATTTAAACGTGGCCTCCGGAAGCCCACTCGCACTAACAGCCGGGTCACGGCTTGAGGGTCACGGGCAGGGTTGCCACCTTCTATTGAAGGCCAAATTTTAAAAAAATCCCTTACTTGGTGGCATGTTGCGGTGTCTCCCGGCATCCTGCTGCAATTCCCCCTGCCGTGAACATGGCTGCCTGGCGTCAAATGACGCCGGGTTGCCATGGCAACCGGATGCTATGTGCCGTCGTGACGCTACGCGGCACCGCGTTATCATGACAACGTGACGCCGCGTAGCGTCATGACGTCAGGTAGCGTCCAGTTGCCATGGCAACACGGTGTCATTTGACGCCAGGCAGCCATGTTCACTGCAGTTGGAGGGGGGGGGGAGGGGGAATTGCAGGAGAATGCCGGAACCGCCGCCACCCGGAAATTGACAGCAGCAACCCGTAGCCCGGAGGTAAGAGCCCGCAACCCGGAGTCTCCGGGTCAAACCCGGAGAGGTGGCAGCCCTGGTCACGGGGTCATCAGTTTACGGACCTTTCACCCATTAAGCGAGCACTCTGGTAGGGATGGGCATTTATTCAATTATTTTAATATTTAAATAAAACGCCGTTGCCTTTGTACCTCCAAACCTGGTCTCTGTGATTATTTGTTTGTCCTTAAGTGGGTATCGGGTAATTGGGGGAGGGGGAGGGAGCCCTCTCGCCGTCTCCCTGGTCATGCCTTTAATGTGTGAGCAAAGATTCGGCAACGTGGCCGAGTTGTCACAATTCACACCGGGTGAGATAAGGAGTAGCAATATGTGCTTCCCCCGGCACAGAAAGGGGAAGGCGACTGAGCCAGCAATAGCACGGCTTAGCTCCAAGGCAGGGGTGTGCAAACTGCCCCCCCTCCCTGCTCTCCTCCGTTGCTGCGCCCCCCCCCCCTCACCTTGCACGTGATTGTATGACGTCACTTGACCCGCGGCGTCATTTGACGTCACATTACCATGGCAACCATGGCGTTGCCATGGTCACGCGTCCCGAAGCCGGCTGAATCTCGGTAAGTAGAGGATGCCGAGGCCTCGCGCGGTCCCCCGGCATTTAATTTAAATGCGTTGGGGAAGAGCGCGGGACCTCTGCAACCGCCCGCGCCCCCTCCCTCCAGTTTGCGCACCGCTGCGTCTAAGGAACCCTCCTCACCCACCCTGTTATCAATACTGGGGGGAGGGGAGAAAGAGGCGAAATCAGGATTTCTGCTTTAATACATCATTACGTCCTATGGCCTCTATTCAGTATTGTATGAAGGTGTCTTCCCCTTGCTGAGGAACATGTCAACTCGATTCACTTGAATTGGACTGAAATTTACCCAAGCGAGGAGAAGACAGCTTCACATCATGTTGAAAGCACCTTGCTTTGTTTCCCTCTACTTTGAACTGTGGGTGCAGAATCCAGAGCTTTTCACGGTTTCGGCTATTTGAGGTGATCTTGTTCCCTTCTGCTAATGTTGCAATCACGAACTTTCCCCTTGTTTAATTAATCATTTGTTTATGGGCACACATAAGTTGGCAACAGGTAAGGACTAGATGGCATTAAGATACCATTTACACTATTACCTGGCGGCATCTTTGAACTTTTATATGCCCCATGCGTCACACTTGTGTGTATGTATCTCTTTGTTTATATAGTGCCCACAGTGTACTCCGTGCTTTACAGAAGACGCAGGACAGGGAGTTATCATACAATAAGTGCAACAAAGTCAGACAATAGGAAAGGAAATCCCTCGCCCAGAGAGCTTACAATCTAAGTGGCATGTTGGGGGAGTTACAGAGATAGCAGGCCTCTGCAGTGTCTCATATCTTGTCTTCGGTGACGCGTCAAATGACGCCGCGGGGTGACGTGCCGCCATGGCAATGCGTGTCAAACCACGCCACGAGTCATGTGACCCCACGCGTCATTTGACGCCAGATTTTAGGTATGGGGGGCGCGAGTACAGGGGCTGGCAGGCAGGAGGGCGCAGCGCACAAAGTTTGCGCACCCCTGCATTAGAGAAACATTGAGCGCATTCTGTTCCATCCGCCCAGTTAGTTTAATGCGAGGACACTAGGAAATCCAACAGATTCAACCGATAGCGATAATACTGTTCTACACTCGCATATTCTGGGATATGCTTTGCACGACATGAAGGTAATGATAAAAACACAGACGCGCATCAACCATTACTAAGGGTATACGGCAGCAGTGGCCAACTCCAGTCCTCAAGAGCCACCAACAGGTCAGGTTTTCAGGATATCCCAGCTTCAGCACAGGTGGCTCAATCAGTCCCAGCTTCAGCACAGGTGGCTCAATCAGTCCCAGCTTCAGCACAGGTGGCTCAATCAGTCACAGCTTCAGCACAGGTGGCTCAACCAGCTCCGGCGGGAGCGATAGCGTGCGCTGCAGAGCGTACTGGGGACCCAGCCTTAGAGGAGACCTGCACTTTGAAGAAATGCTTTGTCTACGTTGTGTTGGCTGCACACGCCGGATTCTCCTCGCCTGCGGCTGTTTCCCCGCGCTTTGGATTCCTAGTACTGTATTTAGTTAAGACATTTATTCATTCGTATCCTTTTAAATTTAATTTTTTGATTTTGTATATTTTGGTTCCACATCTGTAAAAATAATCGGCCTTATTTGCTTAGATTTTCTTATTAAATTAATGCTAAGAAATTCACCAAGCACTCACACTCCGTTTAGATAGAATCTGCGTCTGGGAGTCAAATTGATCTCTAAACTGGTTCCTTCCTAGCTTGACACCGTTTTCTATAAGAGGGGTACACTTAGGCTGAGTCCATAGAAGGACAGTCAGCGTTGAGCCGTGCGGACGCTCCGCGCTGAGCCCCATCATCCTCAATGAGGATGCCTTGAGAGGGGGCTCCCGCGAGCGTCCGCAGGCGTTCTGAGGCGCAGGGATTTTCAGCCGACAGCAGAACCTGTTTCTGAGCGTGCTGTCTGCTGCAAACCTCCAATCAGAGCGAAGCAGCGTCAACGTCACGACGCCGTGACACCTGTGCTGGAAGAGCTGTGATTCTGAGCCTCTCCGGCTGTCAGCCAGCCTTAAACAACCTTCTCTTATTTGGGAGATGTCCTAACGCCTGATAACCTTCTGACTCTTGTGATGTATTCTGATGGTCACATGATCCTTCAAAGGTTTATTTGTCCAATGTTTAATCCCTGGACTATTGCATTTTGATCCGTAACCTGTGTTTGGTTCTGTGTATTCCTGGCCCTGTAAGTGTATTTTGCTTTGATACTTCTGTTTGTTTCTTCTGCAACCAATCTTTCCAGCTCAGCAACAGCAACTTTATTTTTCATATAAGCACATTTCTCCCAACGGGACTCAAAGCGTTTGACAATTACAGTATAGTCCGCAGCACATAGCAATGTTACAGACACAGCCCCTGCCCAGATGAGCTTACACTTTATGTTGTTGATGCCTGAGGCACAGGGAGATAAAGTGACTTGCCCAAGGTCACAAGGAGCTGACACCGGGAATTGAACCAGGTTCGGTGTCGTTGTTATCAGTCAGTGTCCTTACTCACACTCACTCCTCCGTCAGTAAGCATGTTTTCTCGTTGCCCACTAGGTGCAACTGTGGTCTTGCGTGAGAAATTTTCAGCCAGCCAGTTTTGGGAAGACTGCAGAAAATACAATGTGACCGTGGTACTATACATTGGGGAGACCCTGCGATATCTCTGCAATGTTCCAAAGGTATCTTCCTTTGTCTTTCAATGCAACGTGTAGGTTTTCATCCCAGGTTATTTGTGTGATGCTGTTCATCTTAATTCAGTACAATCCAGTGAAAGCACATAATAATAATAATAACAATAATAATAACTTTATTGCATATAGCGCTTTCCTCCCAATGGGACACAATTCGCGTCCCAATTACAGCATAGCGCACGGTACGCAGCACATAGCAATGTTACAGACACAGTTCCCTGCCCAGGTGAGCTTACAATCTATGTTTTTGGTGCCTGAGGCACAGGGAGATAAAGTGACTTACCCCAAGGTCACAAGGAGCCGACACCGGGATTCCCCTGATTCAAATTCAGTCAGTGTCTTTACTCACTGAGCCACTGTGATGTGACATCTCTACCATCTTAATATGTATTTAATTACTTAATAATGAAGTTTAGAAGGATAGGATTCCAAAAATTGCAGTGATAAATTATCAATAGGTTTCTGAAAATAGTTACATAGTGGATGAGGTTGAAAAAAGACATACGTCCATCAAGTTCAAACTGTGTTAAATTCAGACGACAGATACTTTATCCTATATCTATATTTACTTATTGATGCAGAGGAAGGCAAACAAAAAACCCCAGTGACATATCATCCAATGATATCTCATAAGGGGAAAAATAAATCCCTTCCTGACTCCAAATATTGGCAATCAGATTACTCCCTGGATCAACATCCTTCCCATGTTTACTTATGTGGTATATCCCTGTATACCTTTCCTTTGTAAAAAGATGTCCAACCCTCAGAGTATGTAGAATTTACCCCTAAGTGTAACTGCAACTTAGTGTTTGAACTCATCCCGTCATATCAGGGAGCACGGAGTATCCGTCATATCAGGGAGCACGGAGTATCCGTCATATCAGGGAGCACGGAGTATCCGTCATATCAGGGAGCACGGAGTATCCGTCATATCAGGGAGCACGGAGTATGACTGAATATATTTCCAATGTAATCCGAGTCATATAAACCATTATTACAGCTCATAAGAATTGTACTCCCTAACATATGAACACCAATAAAATAGCACAACGCCAGTGAACTACCCCATAATTTTATTGAAGCTGGGCCAAATACCATCCAAAGTCAACACCGCACAGAAGGGGAAAAGGTGGAAGAAAACAAGATACTTAGGGCCTCATGCAGAGAGCAGCGGTGGAATAAATTGGAGAAAGAAAAAAATAGTACCTTTTTTGGCGTGATTTAATCTCCATATGCAGAAAGGGCATAAAACTGCATTTAAAATCCTGTCTGCATATGGAGAGTTTCAACCGGCGATATGCGCGCTGTTGAAACTTGTGGGAAAAAAATCGCGTTTTTTTTTTTTCTCCCCCACCGGCCGCCGAGCTCCAGCTTCTTGCTGGCGAAGCAAAATGTTGAAAATCGCGCCATTTTTTTGCCGCGAACAGCCACCTCTGCATACGGCCGTTTTCAACACTGGAGAGATTTAGGTTCTCTCCAGCCACGCGGCGAAATTTGAAAAAAAAAAAATGGCGCTTCTTTCAAAACTCTCCATTATCTGCCTTTCTAAAGGCAGATTTCGGCAAAACATGCCGCTTTCCCTGTTAGCGCTGCTCTCTGCATGAGGCCCTTAGTATTAATATACTTTTTTTTCTTATTTAGAAAGAAGACGATGCGTCACACAACGTGAGGATGGCCATAGGAAACGGGCTCCGAACTGATGTTTGGAATGAGTTTATCAAGAGATTTGGGGATATTCGAATTTGCGAATTCTATGCAGCCACTGAGGGAAATATCATTTTCATTAATTACACCAACACAATTGGTGCCGTGGGAAGAATGAGCTACTTGTACAAGGTACCCGATACGGCTTTTCTTTACAAACTTTCAATGCCGGGGTTTCAATAGGGTTCCATGTTAAAGTGTATTTGAAGCAAAAGGTGACACTGTGTGCTCATTTGCATGTCATTTCCCAGAATCCCTAGCTGTAGTGGAAGCACTGTGTGCTAGGACAAGGGCGCGCAAACTCTTCTCCCTGCGCCCCCCCTGCTTGCTCTCACCACCTGCTCGTGCCCCCCTCCCCTGCTCGGCTCCGGCAAGTAACGCAGTGGGGTCATGTGACCCCCGCGGCTTTATTTGATGCCGTGTTGCCATGGCAATGTGTCGCTGGAAAGCTAAGGTAAGTGAAGTTGCAGAGGCCTCGCCCAGTTCCCGGCATTTCATTTAAATGCCTTCAGGAAAGCGCGGGGCCTCTGTAACCGCCACGCCACCCGAAAATCTCATGCACCCCAGTTTGCGCACCCCTGTGCTAGCAGATAATGGGGAAGTGCAGGGTTGCAGACCTGTCTGAGATGTGAATGTGCTCACAAGTGACATTTGTGTTTGCTGTACATTCATAACTAAAATCCAACTTTATTTTTAGTATCTATGTTAACACCTGTGGCGCACGTGGGACCCACAATGCATTGCAAAAAGTGCACTGCCGATCCTGCAAACTATGGAGTACCAAAGTAAACTAAAAGCAGTGATAGGGTTACTGGGTAAAAACCATAAAGTTATTCCGAGACGGGTATACGGGATTTCAAACGTTTCGGAAAATGCAAAACTTCCTACGTTTCCAATTAGAGCAGCTACTCTTGGGGCGTAAGATTGATTCATCACTTGCTCTGCCTTGGTGATAAAAGGAATTGGGTTTCTTCTGCATGCCCGTATCATTCACATACTTTAAAATTATTCAAATATTATTTCGACACACAATGGTTCCTCCCTCCTTTATATATTATATATATATATATTATTATAGTACATACACACACCCACACCATAGTACATCACTCAAACCAGTAGTTCGAAAGAAGGATACAGCACTCCGGGTAAATTGAAAATATATATTTAAGCCATCAGTAAAAACAGAGTTTCTGTCCTCAAAGGGGCCCTCATCAGGACATATTTGGTGATTTATTATTGGCTTATGATACGTGCACACACCAATACATTTTTTTCATATGCTAGAGGTTGTGCCTATTGGGTTTCAGATATTATATATAATACATAGGTGTATACGCCAGTAATTTTGTCTCTCTAATGTCGTTAAATGTGAATGTGGCTTGTTTCCCCTCATGCTAATTAAAGCGTTCTATTTTTAATAGACATTGTTACCATGTGAACTGATTAAATATGATATAGAAAAGGATGAACCTCTTAGAGATGCCAAGGGACGTTGCATGAAAGTGCGGAAAGGTATTGTCAACTTAGATCAACGTTCACCAAGTGAAGTGCAAGAATGTACAATGTTTCTGTGTAAGGAAAGGACACCCATGTCTCTGCCTACCTCAAACTCCCCCCCCTTCCATTACTATCACATGCAAAGCAAAGGATTCTGGGTAATGGCATGCAAGTGAGCACACTGAGGGGCAGGGTTACATCAAGTGTCGGTTACAGGTTATCGCACCTGTTCCGGTGCTAACTCTCACTCTGAGCAGTTTACTTATTGCTTTGTATCTGTTTTAAACATGGATTATAATCTCTGTCTAAATCGGTTTTGGGGGTCTGGGGGATGACACTTCTTGCACAAATGAGTTTCTTTTCTTTGCTGAAGTTTTTCTTTATTTAATTTCCCCTAACCTTATTGTGTCTGACTTGTTCAAAAAAGTAATGACACTCACCTCCAATCCGGAAGCATGGACTCCCTGCCGCGCGAGCGCGGCAGACACTGTGTCAGGCGCCGCGGACGTTTGCTGCTCTGTAGACCAGGGGTGCTGAACTCCAGTCCTGAAGCCCCCACCCAACAGGACAGTTTTTCAGGATATCCCAGCTTCAGCACCGGTGGATCAATCATTCCCTGCTTCAGCACAGGTCTTCGACTAAGCCTCTCATTAAGCCAACTGTGCTGAAGCTGGGATATCCTGAAAACCTGACCTGTTCGGGGTCTTGATGACAGGCATTGAGCACCCCTGCTGTAGACAGAAAGTCTGGCCACGCCTGCATTCATGTGTGTCGTAGGCTTCGTGCCGCGTGACGCATAATTCGCTGTTCGAAATTATTTTTGACACATTGCGTCATATTGAATACCTGATTGCTACAATTTAAATAAACAGCATGGTGTATATGTATTTTAATTTATAATGTTTGTGAATATCAATGATTAGGGTAAGAATCATAGTAGCCATACTGGGACACTATAGCATCCATGCTGTGCCTGTATCCAATACATTTTTGGTTGATACATAGCAATTTAATTCTGCACTAACGCTATTAACAGACTTCATGGATTACGCCAAGTTGGTGCACCATTTTGACGGACTCTCTACTTTATTTTGGGTGCCAGAAACATTCTTTTGTAGTACATATTACAGTATTTACATCTGTCCGCGTAGCGCACTCCAGTTCTGTGCACCAGCCAAATAAAATGGACGATACTGACGCAGATGGAGACATTTCAGGTTCGGACATAGGCGCACGCAAAGCACAATTTAGAATGAGATTTCCCGGGGACAATTTGCTGCCACAAAAGCAATTTGCACCGCTTTCTGCATCGTTCCCATGCTGTCTTTTGTCGTCCTCAGGTCAGCCCGGGCTTCTGGTCAGTAAAATCACAAAGGTTTCTCCGTTTGGCGGCTACGCCGGAGATCCATCGCAGACCGAGAAGAAGATGCTGCGCGACGTTTTCCGCAAAGGAGATGTTTATTTTAACACCGGCGATCTCCTGATGGTTGACCAACAAAAGTTCATTTATTTTCATGATCGAGTTGGAGATACTTTCAGGTGAAACATTTTCCCAGCATGCTTAGAATATTTAAATAAAAAACTGAGGGGTTTCGGAGTATTTCCCAACAGTGCACCTCAACACTAATCCCATTATTAAACATTCTTTACTCAACAGAAATGGCATATTTTCAAAGTGATGTCTTATTAAAAGAAAACACAGTCATTATAAATACATTCCAGATATTGCTATATGGTGTGTCAGGCTTATAGTAGGAGGAGAAGGTATGAGATGAGTTGGAATGGTCATTAACCCGGGCAAGGGTATGTGTTACATCTGAACGAAAGCCTTATAGAGTCGAAGTGTCAGCTGCAGCTCCTTTCTAGTTCTGTTTTACAACCCAGAGCTGCATATTCCTAAAACCACACAATCATTGTAGGTATCCGAATCCTATTAATAGGGTGATGTCACTTGCCGGCTGCTCGTGCGCATATTTGATCGGAGCCTGCACCGATCACGCATGCGCAGTCGGACAGTGCCGATCGTGCATACGCGGCCAACGGGATTGATAAACTGGGATAGCATCCCCCAAAAAGTCGAGACAGAGCATTAAAAACCGGGACTGTCCCGGCTAAACCGGGACATCTGGTCACCCTACCAATAAAGCTAGGAATGTGCTATATGTGGGTTATATACTGTAAAGAAGAAGTGGTAGTCAGAGATGTTAATGGCCTTTAACTCGAACTGTTGTGTCAACATATGAGTCAATCCCCTAAAGTAAATCGGCCAACCCCTTCCCCCCCCCCACTCCCATTGCAGCACTAAATATAGCATACTTTTAGCGTGTACATGAGTCATTACATACATCCACGGCCCCCATATAGGAAGGGGAGACCGGCCGGCTGAACCCAGAAGTTATGCCCAAGCAGAAGTTCTGGGACCGGCCAGCCTCGCCAAGTGCACAGGGTCAGAGCCCCATCCCCGCTCAAAATGGGTCTCAGCACAGCCGCTCCCTGCTCAACACCTTTACCTGGGGGCCCAGGTATAGACCTCTTTGGTCCCCGGAAGGCCTGCATGTATTATCAATACAAATCCTTTTTCTGCCAGAGAGATCAGCACACCATCGCTCCTTTGCTTGTCCCTCTGCCAGCGAAGCGGTTAAGAAAATGTACTATAATGTTATATTTTTCGTTTTAGGTGGAAGGGGGAGAATGTTGCGACCACAGAAGTTGCTGATATTCTGGGTCTCGTGTATTTTATCCAGGAAATTATCATCTATGGAGTCCCTGTTGCAAGTATGAAAAGTCCCTTACTTGCAGTTCACTTATTTTATGGGTGGAGCTGATTTTTCTCGAAGGGGGTAAATTCATGTTTTTGTGTTGTTTTTTCCCCCCACTAGAGGTCAGTTATTCTCTATGGGCTCAATATGCTAAGGCCATCTTCTCCTTGTCAGGGAAAATCTGATAACCATTCAAATAAATGAGGCTTACATTTTGCCTGGCAAGGAAAATAAATGTGAACAGCATGTTAAATGGGGATCTCAATGAAAAGAACAATTGTGAGCTGTTTGACACCTTCTCCCATCCTCAAATAATCGAATGCAGCAAGACATTCAGCCGTTGTGTTATTGTGAATCATTATCCTCAGGCGCCACTCGCAGGGACATTGTAAGAGTCCTTTTTGGAAAGGTCATTGGTGGAAATAGCACATGGTGCAGCTTTGATCAGTTGCCAATAATCCACCTTCACTTGTGTCTGGGTCTGGAATAGAATCACCACCCTGTGCATGGAATCAAACTGGAGAGTGTTTGCAGCCTACACATCCTAGGTGGAGAGGTTCTGTTCTGGCTGACAGATTCAATCTGTCAGTGGTGACATTGGATACCGAAGCTTGAGCCTCATTACTCCAAGTTCTCTTGTTGTGTATATTGTCGCTCATTTAGAAAGCTTCTTGATCTGTGTTACTTACCACAGCTGAGTTGGTTTCACAGGGTCAGCGCTGTGATGGGTCGTGGGTAGCGGTCGAATGGGTTTGCAGAAACCGCAGCAAGCGGAGATCCTAGATCTTTCATTGGTTCTGTTTTATAGATCATGAAGGCCGGATAGGAATGGCCTCTCTCCGGCTGAAGGATGGCCAGGAATTTGATGGGAGAAAACTATACTCGCATGTCATGGACTTCCTACCAAATTATGCAAGACCCCGGTTTGTTAGGATTCAGGTAGGATATATCTAAGTTTTTTCTTACAAGCCTTATTGTATTCTTCAAAGGCCCTTATCGGCTACCTCTTTCTGGAGGAGATTTTAGATCCATTCCTTTGAGTGGAGCTCGTCTCCAGCAAGTAAAAGTTTGCAACGGTAAAAAATATCTTAAAGTTGCAGTCGCTGTCCCCGCAGACAGATTTCCCGGGGCACAGGACTGGAGTTACTACCGGCGTGCGCCGATGTCAGAGAGGCCCGGTGCGTCAGCATCAGAAGCTCGATGTGGGACCAATGTCAGATTTCCCATTAGGCCCCGGGCCTAAGGCGCCCCCAATTTTGCCGCGCTCTGGGGCCTCTTGGAGCAAAGGGGAAGATACTTGTCTGTGTGGCAGCCTCATTCCTTTGGAATTCCAGCATCAAATGACGCTGTGGACGTCCCCAACGTGATGTCACATGGCGTCTCGTTGCCAAGGCAGTGTGACGTCACGTTTCCATGGCAGCGTGCCACCGTACGGGCACGTTGGTGACGTCCGCAGCATCATTTGATGCCGGGATTCCAAAGAAGCAGGAGCGCGGGAGAGAGGTGGCGGCCACACAGGCAAGGGCCTACGGGTGGCAAGTTTTGAAATCCGCTGCTGTGTGTTTTGGGACAGTCAGTGAGGGAGGCCCGCGCTCGGGTAGAGCCGGGCCCGGCGGCAACGAGAGGACCGGCAGCAGGGCCCACCACAGCCACCGGGCCCGGGTCTCCCCCCCCCCCCCATAAGATCGAAAACCCGGGGGACCCCACAGATGAGACGGGTCTTCAGGTTATCCCTGCTTCAGCACCGGTGGCTGTCATTATGACTGAGTTACAGATTGAGACACTGATTGCGCCACCTGTGCTGAAGCAGGGATATCCTGAAAACCTGACCTGTTGGTGTCCTATGAGGACTAAAGTTGACCACCCCTGCTTTAAAAGGTGCAAGTAGAAGTATTAGTGAGTGGCTCAGTGAGTAAAGACACTGACTCAAATCCCGGTGTCAGCTCCTTGTGACCTTGGGCAAGTCACTTTACCTCCCTCAGGCACCCACAAATAGATAGTAAGCTCTACAGGGTAGATTCTATGTACAGCGCTGCGTACACTGTCAGCGCTATACAAGGGAGAAAAACAAACATTATTATAGTATATTGTTTTATGTGTCAATGGGACCTGACATTTAAGCGGAATAATTCCGTTTCCTCATCTCCTCTCTAACACACACACACACACACACACACACACACACACACACACACACACACACACACACACACACACACACACACACACACACACACACACACACACACACACACACACACACACACACACACACACACACACACACACACACACACACACACACGCTTCCATTTCTAACGCCCTGTCTTCTTTATTTTAGGACATTTTAGAGATTACAGGCACTTACAAGCAGCGCAAGGTGAAGCTTGTGGAGGACGGCTTTGATCCCTCTATCATTTCCGATCCACTCTACATCCTGGACGATAAAGAAAAGAAATACGTCCCAATGACTCAAACCATTTATGATCATATAAAAGATAGAAAAATAAAACTATGAGACTCTCTAACGCCATTTATTTTAATTTTATTTTTAAACATTGGTTACTGATATTCTCCTTATTCATCGATTTGTAATACAGTTTGTAGCTGGTTTATTATTATGCATTAAAAGAGCTTGTTAATAGAACTGGGTGTTTGTCATTTGTTAAAAGGGTTTCTTAGGAACAACATCTAATCCACCGGGATACCATTTAGTGACCCAGAGGAACCAATTTGTGAGGTCTGAACCTCTGCATCAGTAACAAAAATAAACAACCCCAGTGCATGTTGCAATACAGCAGCAATACCCAGCGCTGCTCACTTAGAGCAATCCGTGGCATGTATTACAATAGAGGACTACTGCTTGATGTGCGTTAGAGGTGAGCTGTTCGCAATGGAAAGCTTACAGCAGCAATATTGCATTCTCCCCATTTCTTATGTGACAATGTATAATTGTACATTCTTACCTAAGCTGGCAATCTTTTTGGGTTCCTGTTATAAATCTGTAAAAATCCTGATTGTGTGCCTAACTAAATGGCTGCCTTTCAGTTTCAATCAATCCTTCAGTCAGTGTAACTCAGCAGCTACAATATATCCTTATATTACTAAGGTAACATTATCTATTGTTACAGTTTGTAGCACAAATGGCTGGAAATATTGGCAACAAATGATCCCAAACAGGAAAGTGTTGCAAAGATCTTGCACTGCGGGGGAGGTGGTGCTGAAATCTGCTATAGAAATCAAAGGATGCTCAGTATATTACATCTAATTAAAAATGGCATTAAGAGTTGGAAAAAAAATAATAAAACAGTTACTTATTTAATACTACAGCCGAGTAGAGCGGCTACCGCCCCCCCCCCCCCCCCCCTACAGAGGTCTGTACCTCCTGGAAGCAGGGGGTCGCCGGAGCTGAAATTAATGGTGAACAGCTTCGGAGACCCCCTGCTTCAACCCTATCTTAAAAAAAAACAATAACCGAAATAAAAGCAGCGCTTGGATTGCCGCATATTGAACATATTCGGTAGCCAAATACTGAAGCATTCTCTGATTTTGGGTTATTTAAAAGCCTCAAAGTTGCAAGACCTGCAAAAAATGGGGGCAAAGAAATCGCGCTAGATTTAACAAACCAAAAAGTGCGTTGCATGGAGATGGGTCCCTTTAATATACCTAGCGCCGTTACCGATCAGATGCGTGCCTCTGTTTGGAAGAGGTGAGATTTTGGTTAAAAGACTGCATAATATTCCAATGGCATCAGAAAATGTCTGGTTAAAGAGCTCCATTTAGTCAATATGGGCCAATATATTTTCCAGGTGTGTGGCTATGTTCACTGATTACAGGTAATAAATCGCCCTCTAATGATTTTCTGTAACGGTAAATTAAGATGGAGACCTCATTATATTCTAGTCCAGGGGCGGTCAGCTCCAGTCCTCAAGGGCCACCAACAGGTCAGGTTTTAAGGATATCCCTGCATCAGCACAGGCGGCTCAATCAGTCCCTGCTTCAGCACAGGCGGCTCAATCAGTGGCTCAGTCTCTTCTTTCCACTATCCATTCATTGCAAACGGACATGCTGAGGGTCTCCATGTGTGTAGACATATATATGTATACAGGCAGTCCTCGTTTTACAACGCTTCGCTTTACAACGAATGGCTTATCCAACGCTATGCAATGCATACCTATATTCATTTTTACAACGCCAAAATGGCTTATCCAACGTTCTTACGACGCTTTGCAACGTTGTGTATGTGTGTGTGTGTATATATATACACATTCACATAAACAATGTTGCAAAGCATCGTAAGAGCGTATATATATAATATTATACTATATGATATTATATTATACTATATAATATATTAATTATTATTTTATATTATATATATAATACAGTATATACACTATATAATTTGTGTGTGTGCTGCATATCTTATTGCCTGCATAAAATATTTGGTGTATTTTAGTGTTAAAAATGCCTTCAGGAACGGAACCTTTCATTTAAACAGTGTTCCTATGGGAAAACGTGTTTCGCTTTACAACGTTTCGCTTTACAACGCCATTTTGAGTAACGCATTGTGTCGGATAACCGAGGACTGCCTGTACACTCTCATATACTGTACAGAAAGGAAGAAGACAGAGAAGTCGTCCTCACGGCAAAGGTCACAAGTTAGGACTGAAACGCTGATCGTTCTCAATTAAACGTCTTTTCACGCCCTGCGAGTCCCGGTCTTCTTTCTTTCTGTACTTGCTGGGCACCCAGGTTTGAAGTAGCGGATATGCACTCTACACAACTATAACACACACACACACTTCTGAAAAACGGGACCCCTTTTATTTTTCGTCATATCTTGCAGGAAAATCCCTAAATTGTCATGAAAATTTGAACAATTATAGGTCTGTCACAGTAGATTATTACATTTTAGAATTATTGGATAATCTAATGAATATTATTTGGAATTGGTGACGGCGTGATGACCTCGTAAAGCGCAAAGTTACACAACGGTGTTTAGCGAAGAAGATAAGCCCGTTATAAAGCGCTTGAGACAGCGAGAGAATTGTGGTGCAAACCGCTGACATAACATGTTTCCTGGTAAAGGACGGTCGCTAGGAGAACGGAAAAACAAATTCGTAAAACAACGTACAGTATCATTCAGGAGCGGGAGCCGCTGGATCAGCGCGTTATCGATGATGCAATCAGACAGCGACGTTCTTGTATCCATGCGCGCGGTTCCGCAGAAGAACACTTTGAACACACACTTTAAAGTAATTTTAGGGTTTCACATTAGATTAGAGCAGTTATCACATTTACGAGCTACGAAGGAAAAACTCCTGTTTCTCGTTTAATGAGCATGAACCTCCCGCAGTGTATCTGGTGCTTGTTAACATAATACTGTGACATCAATTCAATGAACATCAGTTCAGTTGACTACATTGTGCTTCTTATATCGTGTTAATCTACAGAACCGATCCATAATTTTGCACATTTTCATGGGGATTGAGCAAGAAACATATCAAATATGATGAGACAGAGACAGAGAGAGAGGACAATTATTGATGCCTAAAAATTCAACATCTAATCCACCAGGATACAATTTAGGTTACAAAAATGTACATATACAAGTGAAAGCCAACAATACATTTTGGCCATATTCTGGGCTTTTTTTTTCTATTGTATGTACAAGACTAAATTAAGCATTGCAAATAAAATCAGACATACAATCCTTCTATATTCTGACAGTATGAGATACCTCCAAAAAAAAAGCCTCGCTCGTCTCCTGTGAGATTTCAGGTACCTCCGGATCCCACGGGTATTAATTTATTCAGGGTTTCGCTCTATGCAATAGGGACACAGTCTTACCAATACAAAACATACATGTCTAAAAGGCAATTAGACCAAGCAAACTAAGGCACTGCCTATATTTATCCCGTGCAACAGATTCACCGGAGAAAAGCTATACTTGGGAAGCTGCAAATGAAAAAAAATAACTATTTATAAGAAAGCAATTTACCGAGCATTTTATTTAATAAAAGAAAACAAATAAAACATTAGATTCCTTATCTTCCAAAACCCATAATCATTCCGTGAAATTAACCCTTTTGCTGACTTGTCTTTATTTAGTATATTCTGTTTTTCTTGGTGGTTTTACTCGACTGATGCTCTTAAGTGTATATGACAGAGATATTTGAACCCCTTTTTCATGGTGGTTTTAAATCCTTCAGCAGGATGGGTGGGCCAACTTCAGTCCTCAAGGGCCACCAACAGGTCAGGTGTTCAGGATATCCCTGCTTCAGCACAGGTGGTTCAATCTGATTGAGTCACCTGTGCTGAAGCTGGGATATCCTGAACACCTGACCTGTTGGTGGCCCTTGAGGATTAGAGTTGAACAAACCCTGTCCTTGAGTGTCAGAGAGGGGGTCCCTTTCACTCAAGGAGTTAATATGAGAGCGACCAAAGTGAGCCAATTCATGTATTTTTTTTTGTTTTTTTTTAATTGGTCAAGTAGAATTATTTATAGGTGATTTTGGAAATCTGTCTTTGAAATGTCTTTAAGAAAGTGGGTTTGTTAAAAGTTGGGGCGTTTGTACGAGAGTACAACCACTGTATGGCCAACTTCTGTCTTCAAGAGGAGGGGGTGAGGGAAGGAGAGGGATGGAGATGAAAGGAGGGAGATGAGAAGGGGGGACAGGGAGACAGGAGGAGGGGAGGAGGGACGGAAGGGGAGAGGGGGGGACAGGGAGGGGACAGTGAGGGGAGGAGACAGTGAGGGGAGGCAAGGCAGACATGAGAACTGCTATGTAATATCTATATGTATCACAGATGCTTAGATAAAGCTAATTAATACTTGTGGAGTATAAAGATTCATCAACATAGCTGCTTAATAAGTCAGTCATAGGCATTCTCGACCGTTGAATACAAACACAGTCTTTAATTATATAGATTTTAATTATATATCTCACATTTTAAAACACAATAACAAATCAGATTGCATATGAAGGGACTACTTATTAGTCCTCATGAAATGTGCAGTTGAGCTTCTATTCGATATGCCGGGGAAGCCGCCTTCCCTTTGCTTGGGAACATTTCAGCTCCATTCGTTTAGATGGGACTAATACCTTCCACTGCCCGGCAAGAACACAGCTCCACGGCATATTGAACTGGGGCCTTGGAAGTAGGAATTGTTGGGTTTCTACACTAGTGCTTGCAGTGGGCAGCAGGGTAACTGAAGGCCACACTGGATGCTGCATTCTGGGAAGCTGGGTACGCTGTAAAACTTGATTAGTTTTCTGAAGGCATTCTTTTCAAGGATCATAACCTTTCCAGGGAGATTGGAAAGAAGGCTATCCTCTTTCTGAGGTCCATCTTGTGACACAAGCTTGGCACTGGTTAGCTCCCGGGGGCTATAGGTTGGGACACTGTTGCAGCTAAGGGATCGAGCTGTTTTTTTATGTTCTTGGATGGACCAATATTTATACATGAACGAGGCTGGCATGTGCTTGTTAGCTACTGGGACCTTTTCTGGAAAACAATCATCAAAAGGATCCAGACCATCTTCCGAAATCTGTGCCACCCAATCTTTAGGGCTAAAAACTCCGTGCTTAGGCTGGACGGTGATCTTCTGGAAAGTGCCCTGTTTGTCCTCACCCTCTGTGGAGTGAGGTTTCGACACATTGTTCACTTCCGTAGGGTTGGGCATGTTGGTGGTGACAGAGCTGTGATGTTGGTTGGTGACATGGACAGCCGTTTGTTGGATGAGGTTCCAGTCGCGCAGTATATCTGCCCTGGTCGTGAACTGAGAGGTGACGGTGAAACGGATAATGAGCTTGTCGTTGATGGTGGCTGGAACGAGGAACATGTCCCCAGACTTTGTCAGTTCTGCTAAGACTTGCTCTGTCAAAAAGTTTGGACCCTGGTTTGGTGGACAGAGAATAGTTGTGCATTTGAATAATGGAAATCATATAGCACACAAAAGGTTAGAGATTAGGAAATCAATGGGCTCAACACTAATGCAGTTTAAGAAATAACCCCCTATGTATGAAAGTACTAAAGTTTGCAGTCAAATGTCGCTAGCTTTCAATAGATTTAACTTTAGTGTTTCCCTACGTTGTGCAGCTGCAATGTGGGCCGTTTTGATGGCGGTGCCGTCTGTACCTTAGCACTGAGCCCGTGCGGTTACAGAGGACCCCCACAATAATTAAACAGATAGTTGGGGGAGAGCGCGGGGCCTCTGTAAGTATCTGAAATCTGGTCCGGCAGCATCTCCTCCAGCAGGGACCCGTCATCATGGTGCCATGACGTGTGTATATATATATATATATATATATATATATATATATATATATATATATATATATACACACACACATTTAAAAAAACATGCATAAATACATGCACGTATCTCAAAAAATGCTAATTTTAAAATTAAGAGGGGAGGCTGGTGGTTTCATCTTGACAGATCGAAACAGGGACTGAACCGTCCATCTCACACTAAGGGCCTCATGCAGAGAGCAGCGCTATTTCAAATCTCGCCATTTTTTGGGGAAATTCGCGCAGAAAACTGCCGAAAATGGCGAGTTACGGAAAACGCGCCATTTTTTTTTTCTTTTTCAAAATCTCGCCGCGCGGCTGGCGAGAACCTACATCTCGCCAGCTTTAAAAATATCCTAATTCAGAGAGCCGCGAACGGCATCTAGCGGCTGTTCGCGCCAAGAAAATGGCGCGATTTGCTACTATTTGCCTCGCCAAGAAAAGTTGGCAATTACATGGAGCTCGCCGCCTATAGGAAAGGGAAAAAAAATGCGCGATTTTTTTTAACACATTTCTGCAGCGCGCATCTCTCCAATTCTAACTCGCCACACGCATTAATGCCAAACATTGCAGAATTCGCACATTTCTGCATATGGAGAATAAAACTCTCCAAAAAAGCTACTTTTTATTAAACTCGCCGCTCTCTGCATGAGGCCCTAAATCTTTTACGATTTGCACCAAGTCCTCTGGAGTGTTGGCTGTTGCCCCTTTTTGTGTGAATACCGCTTTCTGCGGAGGTGTGAGCCCCCACGGAAGGTTACAGCTGGGTACATGTGAGTGCTCCTTGGAATTCTTCAACAAAGAGGATCCAGTTTTTAAAAGGTTTCTATTATTTATTTATTTTTAAAGTGGAAAATTATTTTTTTTTTTTTAAAGTAGTGGAACACAAACTGCGGTTACACTTCCCCTGCTGGTGCTGGTGATATGTGCGCACGAGACGTCACACGTAGACGCAAAGGTAACCGATTTGTAACAAAGTGCAGAAGTCATACAGTGTTATTAAATATCCGCAACCCTAGTCCCCACTCGTAGCCTATTAATAATCTCTAGCATTAACCCCTTCATTCGGCAATGCATAGCTGGCCCCTCTGCCAGTGAAGGGGTTAAGACATGGGAATTCAACTCCAGTCCTCAAGGGCTACCAACAGGTCAGGTTTTCAGGATATCACTGCTTCTGCACAGGTGGCTCCAGCAATGGCTCTGTCTAAGACTGTCTAGAGCCACCTGTGCTGAAGCTGGGACAGATTAAGCCACCTGTGCTGAAGTAGGGATATCCTTAAAACCTGACCTGTTGGTAGCCCTTGAGGACAGGAGTTGCCCCCTCCCTGGGATAAGAGGAACATGTCAGTTGTTAAGTGGTTCGTGACCAACATCATTTTACCTTTAAACGGAAAACGACCAGCCCCAGGTGTCGCTTGGCGGGGATTTCAAACAGCTGGTCACTTTTAACCAAGGACTCAAAATACTTGGCCATTTCAGTGCCCTGAAATTGTGAACAGGGGAAATGTCAGCTGCCGGTGAGTTGTAAAACAAATGGGACACACTGTAGATAACGGTTAGGCTTTGTCCCCGCTGGCGCTGAGCGGGCGGTGCTTGGCGAGGTGACTTGCATATATATATATATATATTGCACACAAGCTCACCGGCGCTCAGGTAAATAATTTTTTTTTAACTTTCCCGCTCGCTCAACTATTCGGCAATGCCGCCCCCCCCCCCTCCCCGCGCGGGCGCGTGAGCAGACACAGGACACCCGGCTCGCATGCTTTGAGCGCCAGCGGGGACTCAGCCTTTGAGTCACGGGATACCCAGTATCGCCTGTCACCTGCAACCCAAACACTGCAGACAACCTAACAATACTCCAGGCGGTAACATTTCAGTGGCTATGCGCTGTGTCACTACCAAATGATTTATTATTGATCCCTTCTGCTGGCAGAGATATAACGCAGTGTAGGAGCTGACACACATACGGACATGGCCTGTCTACGACAGCGGGCGCCAACTACAGTTCTCAAGGGCCACAGACAGGGCACGTTTTCAGGATATCCCTGCTTCAGAAGAGATGGTTCAATCAGTCCCAGCTTCAGCACAGCTGGCCCAGTCTTTGACTGCACCACTGATTGAGCCCCCTGTGCTGAAGCAGGGATATCCAGAACTCCTTCCCTGTTGGTGGCCCTTAAGGACATGAGTTGGCCACCGCTGACCTAGGAGCTCAAAGAAAAGAGGGGAGAATGTTGCTGTGCTCAGTGCTGCTTTATAAAGCCGTTTTTAGAAAATCAATACAGCAGCCAGAATATACAAACTAAATAAACGTGACGGATTTAACAAGGGGGTGTGTTATGGGGGTGTGTTATTGGGGTGTGTTGTTGGGGTGTGTTATTGCGGTGAATAAACAAAGATAAAAAGCAAAGTACAAAAAATAGAATTGCACATTTCTTTAAAATAAATAAAAAACCCACGTTTGCCTGTTTTTCACATTGTCTGCCACTGTTGAACTCCCTTTTTTTTTATTGTGCCGTTTGCTTAACAACATGTAACACTCACGTGTCTGACGTGCGCCTGAAGATTTTTAACGCCAAAGGACCGAATCACAAACCAGAGCTTCAGAGAGCGAAACCGGCGGCTCAGGGGGATTTGCCAATGCTGCAATTAGAAGAGAATGAAAAAAATCCTGGCTATGC
This sequence comes from Ascaphus truei, assembly GCF_040206685.1. Taxonomy (NCBI): domain Eukaryota; kingdom Metazoa; phylum Chordata; class Amphibia; order Anura; family Ascaphidae; genus Ascaphus; species Ascaphus truei. The sequence continues at coordinate 13,146,527 of NC_134500.1, forward strand.
ATAATGGGGACAAGAGACAGCCTCCCTGCATCTCGCTGTGCCTCGCTGTGCCTCGCTGAGCCTCCCTGCATCTCGCTGTGCCTCGCTGAGCCTCGCGGTGCCTTGCTGAGCCAAACTGAGCCTCGCGGTGCCTCGCTGAGCCTCTCTGCGTCTCGCTGTGCCTCGCTGAGCCTCCCTGCATCTCGCGGTGCCTCGCTGAGCCTCTCTGCGTCTCGCTGTGCCTCGCTGAGCCTCCCTGCATCTCGCGGTGCCTCGCTGAGCCTCTCTGCGTCTCGCTGTGCCTCGCTGAGCCTCCCTGCATCTCGCTGTGCCTCGCTGAGCCTCCCTGCATCTCGCTGTGCCTCGCTGAGCCTCCCTGCGTCTCGCTGTGCCTCGCTGAACCTTGCTGAGCCTCGCTGAGCCAAACTGCGCCTCGCTGAGCCTCCCTGCGTCTCGCTGTGCCTCGCGGTGCCTTGCTGAGCCAAACTGCGCCTCGCTGAGGCAAACTGCGCCTCGCTGAGCCAAACTGCGCCTCGCTGAGCTTCGCTGCGCCTCGCTGAGCCAAACTGCGCCTCGCTGTGCCTCGCGGTGCCTTGCTGAGCCAAACTGCGCCTCACTGAGCCTCGCTGCGTCTCGCGGAGCCTCGCTGAGCCTCGCTGTGCCTCGCTGCGCCTCGCTGCGCCTCGCTGAGCCTCCGTGCGACTCAATGACATCGTCACCATACAGCTGGAACTTTCATTTCACCCTTACCATGAAGTCCGTGGCAGCTCCTGTGTTAGCGTGCCTGAGGTAGATGGGGTTAACGTTGAATGTTTGCTGGAGCTTGTACTTATCTTTCACCCTATTGAGATAAAAGGGTTCAGTATATAATAGCAGCCTGCACTTACATTGTAGCATTTCACAGTGACATGATAACCCATACTATGCTATACATGCAAGCAACAACTATAGTGGTAGTGTGCATTGTAAGTCTGCTTTAACCCACTAAGGCTGAGATTATAGTGCGTGCGAGCCCGGTGCTCAAGCGATTTCTGCACATACTGTTTCAGGGGATGGGGAGCCGTGGCTATGATGTCACGAAGCTGTTTCGCCGTGATTGGCTGAACCGCTCATGTGACGCGGCCGTCACTTGGAAAGACACATTTTTTGTCTTTTCAAAACGCGGTCGCGACATCGCCCTCCGTCGTGTGCTCCAGGGGCGGCCTCTAAGGGATCCTGCAATTTGTACTTGGCGCGTGCGCCATCGCACACAGAATAATCGCTGCCTTAGAGCATTTTCACCCTGCCCCTATGTATCAAAAAATGTTGCCATCTGCGCCAGCTTGCACCTTGGGGAGAGTCAGTAGGAGGAGTTGGGGGGGAGTTACATGGGGCACAGATTATAATGAGATGTATCACATTCTGCGTCTCTGCCCCAGCTTGCACCTTGGGGAGAATCAGTTGGGGAGTTGGGGGGGAGTTACATGGGGCACAGATTATAATGAGATGGATCACATTCTGTTTCTCTGCCCCAGCTTGCACCTTGGGGAGAGTCAGTAGGAGGAGTTACATGGGGCACAGATTATAATGAGATGGATCACATTCTGTTTCTCTGCCCCAGCTTGCACCTTGGGGAGAGTCAGTAGGAGGAGTTGGGGGGAGTTACATGGTGCACAGATTATAATGAGATGTATCACATTCTGCGTCTCTGCCCCAGCTTGCACCTTGGGGAGAGTCAGTAGGAGGAGTTGGGGGGAGTTACATGGTGCACAGATTATAATGAGATGTATCACATTCTGCGTCTCTGCCCCAGCTTGCACCTTGGGGAGAGTCAGTAGGAGGAGTTGGGGGGAGTTACATGGTGCACAGATTATAATGAGATGTATCACATTCTGCGTCTCTGCCCCAGCTTGCACCTTGGGGAGAATCAGTAGGAGGAGTTGGGGGGAGTTACATGGTGCACAGATTATAATGAGATGTATCACATTTGGCGTCTCTGCCCCAGCTTGCACCTTGGGGAGAGTCAGTAGGAGGAGTTGGGGGGAGTTACATGGTGCACAGATTATAATGAGATGTATCACATTTGGCGTCTCTGCCCCAGCTTGCACCTTGGGGAGAGTCAGTAGGAGGAGTTGGGGGGAGTTACATGGTGCACAGATTATAATGAGATGTATCACATTCTGCGTCTCTGCCCCAGCTTGCACCTTGGGGAGAGTCAGTAGGAGGAGTTGGGGGGGAGTTACATGGGGCACAGATTATAATGAGATGTATCACATTCTGTGTCTCTGCCCCAGCTTGCACCTCAGGGAGAGTCAGTAGGAGGAGTTACATGGTGCACGGATTATAATGAGATGTATCACATAGATCACAGAGAGTCTTACTCTCTGCACTGCAGTACTAAGGGTTACAAGACTCACAGGATTGAACACTACTATCAAGAAATATGCAGTATGCATATTTGCAGTGAAATCCTGGTAGCAGATTGGATGGCATAGCTGTCTCCAAAGGTGGAGTAGCAGAGAGAAGGATGATGGGTACAAATTACCAATGACACTTTAGAACAACATAAAAGGTTCTTGTTAAAAAAACAAAAAACGCACCAGATGTATCAAAGAGAAAAATCCTATTGATTTCAAAAGGACTTTTGTCTTTGATCCATACGGGAAGATATTTTGCCACTGTATTGCTCCACTTTTGCCTTGATATATATGCCCCAAAGTTTTCTGTTCAACATCACATATGTCCCCATTCATTTGAATGAGGCTTAAATGTTCCCGAGTAAGGGGAAGACAGATTCACACATATAAAATAGGGACCATGGAGGGACAGTGGGGTTATCCCACACCTCCAGTCTTTGGCTTCTTCTTGCGACTCACTCACTGCCAGAGGTGCCCACGATGCATTGCCTTGCAAGCCGGCACCTCTGGCAGTGAAAGGGTTATGTTCCTATATAAATGCTGCTGTATGAGGCACTTTTGTTGGGCTCACCAGAAAGCAGTGCAGTCAAAATGGACCATCATCCACTTAGATGGGTTGAAGGTAAAAGAGTCGGCATAGTCTACGCCATTTAGCAGCGTTCTGTATTCAGGGCACAGGAAGGCTGTCCCAGCGTATGCAGCATCAATGTGAAGCCAAAGTCCTTCTCTGGCACCTAAACAATTCCATAAATGTCAAGTTTAGAGAGAAAGCCGCAATTCACCCCAAAAACCCGTCTATAAAAAAAAAATTAACCTCATTAAATACGGCTGCAGAAATGCCAATAAAAAGCTGAACCATCTAATCTACCGCAGACTCTCAAAGCCGCCACAGGGCTAAGTTCTTTCAGAAGAAACGCGTTCTCACATTTTAATCTGGTCTGTAAGTGTTCCTTACGCCTATAGCATATATTATATTTAACCCTCCATGCAATGTCTTTATACATAATATATAACCCTGGTTACTTAATGTAACTATGTATTTGTAACCATGTATTTCTCATCATGACTCTATGCCCGGGACATACTTGAAAACGAGAGGTAACTCTCAGTGTATTACTTCCTGGTAACATTTCTTTATAAATAAATCTGTCAATGACATTGCGGCTTCTTACTGGCCGCTGCAGCGAAACTGAATCTTTGCAGCTCAAGGAAACAGAGGGTCCCCAGGGGTCAGGGGACCACAGCTCATCTCTGGGGGGGGACTCCAGTTCAGGTATTGTAAGTGAAATACAACCCCCCTCCCCCTTCCTGCTGCAAGAAAAAAAGAATAGAATACAGTATCTATTTTTCCATATACCGATGGGTTTTCTACTTACAAATGGGCCCCAGCTCTGCGAGGCTATCAAAGGCACAGACCCCGGTAGTACCCAAAGTTGCACAAACCTAGAAGAAAACAGATTTGGATGTCACATAGGACATGGCCCTATTGTTGTGTACTCATCTAGTGGGGAATGCACTACGCTTTCAAGAGGAGGACCACAATTCACCACCAATTATAGCCCCTTGTGACCATAGGCAAATGTTCTTATCTCCCTGCACCTTGGACACAGGGATAGAACGACCATTGGTGCAGCAGGTGCAAAGCATCAGGGTCCCGTGACATTGAGGGGCCGACTGCGCTGCCCATCTCTCTGGTGGTCCACACGGTGTGAATTCGGGGGGGTGTTCAGCAGAGGTCAATCACTGCTGAGGACTGAAAAACGGTACCTTGCAATCTTAGTGCCGAGCATCCCGACAAGTGGACAGAGGTCGCGCACGATGGGGGCAAAATATTTTTGTTAGTTCCACCACTGCTCGGACACTACAAAATCAGATTGCATATTCCTTAGGATAGGGATCTAACATCGCTGTTACGTGTGATATGTACTTAGGGTTGCCAGGTGTCCAGTATTGAACCGGACTGTCCTGTATTTGGACACTGTTCAGTAAAAAAAATCGCGGTAATACTGGACACAGTGATCTGACCGGTTTGGGGGGCTGCAGGATTTCCCAGAGCAGAGAGAGAGCAGGACTGTTGCTAGGGGGCTGGGCAGCTTCCTCCATCCCTATTGGCTGCATTACCCAGCAACAGCAAATCAGGAGGAGGTGTCGGGTGCTTGGGGGGTGGGGCCAAAGAGAGGAGGAAACCGCATGGATCGGAGAGAGGTGAGAGGTGTGTGTGTGTGTATGTGTCCCTAGCACGTATCACCTTTCACCATTGTGGTCACTATTTTTGGAGAAGCTACCTGGTAACCCTACAGTGCTGCACGGTTTTTCCCAGCTATATAAAACATTTTATTTTTTATTATTGTTTTCCAAACGGGCTAATAATGTGATTTAGGAAAGCTCCTGACGAATTTCCATTTTGATCCTACCACTTACAAAGACTGGAACAAGCCCAGATTTTCGGTCTTCGTCAATCGCAGCGATTAGGGTTTCTCCTCGAAGAGAGAAATTTTCATCCACAGGCAAAAATCGGACTTTTACTAAAGAAATCAAACCAGCCTTTTCTACAGAGGAGTGAGCCTGCAGAAACATCAGCAACAAGGAAGGGATCAGGCACTTAATCAGTTACATTATTTTATTTCACTTACTTTCTTTTTTTTTCACTTAAAGCTGCAGTTCAGTCTTTTTTTTTTTTTTACTTCAATAGTTTCATGTGGGCAATCTCTAATTACCTAAAGAACTGCATAGCTGCCGGTCAATTCGTTCTCCGTCTATTGATCGGCAAAGTTTGGCGACATCTTTAAATATGGGGAATGTAAATCGTTGCTATAGGAACAAGCATGCTTGTTAAAATAGAATACAAGAAAATTGGTCTTTCAAAGTTGTTGTTTTTTAAACAGAAAATGCTAAAAGTATTTTTTCTTACTACAGAACTGATTTATTAAAAAAAACACACATGCAGGATATTGACTGAACTGCAGCTTTAAAGGGGCAACCTCTCCCTCCCAGGACTAGGACCAAAGTGAACTAATTCCAGTGACATGTTTAAGGGGTCACACCTGGGTGAGTTATAAAAAAAAAACCAATTATTACCCAAATCTGACACCTTTAAAAATATATATATATATATATATATATATATATATATAAATAAAAATACTTAAAGGTGTCAGATTTGGGTAATAATTGTTTTTTTTTTTGTTTTTTTTTAAATAAATCATCCAGATGTGACCCCTTAAACATGTCACTGGAATTAGTTCACTTACTTAAAGTGAGACTTGAGACGGGTTTGATTTCCTCTCAAAAGGAATTATATATAAATGAAGTGCACAAATACACGTTAAGTGAAAAAAATGAATTAATATTTATCAATATATTGAATGTATAAAATAAAATATAATAAGAGATTTCTTTATATACAGTAAATAAAAATCACCGGTGAGCACATTCACATGTCTCAGACAGGTCTGCACCCCTGCTTTTCCCCATTATCTCTTCGCATACAGTGCTTCCACTGCAGAAAGGGATTCTGGGAAACGACATGCCAATGAGCACACAGGGTGTCCCCTTTTGCTTCAAATCTATTTTAACATCATATATGATTATAAAGTGCTTCCACTGCAGCAAGGGATTCTGGGAAATTACATGCAAATGGGGACACAATGATTTTGCCTGAAATCCATTTTTACATGGAACCCTTATAAGCAAATGTTCGCTGTTCACACAGCTTTTAAGCACAGCATGGGATTATATGCAAAACCAGTCAAACCACTCACAGACAGCTGTTTCGACCATATTGAATGTGCTCACAAGTGATATTCTTTATTGGCTATATGCTAACGGTGGAGGTTTTTTGTCGCCTTTCTCACCCACCATAACTTAAATAATGTGTATATAACAATTAAATATTGAAAACATATATCATCAACTGGCCAAGGTAAACCTCAAATTGCAAGAAAATGTATATAACAATAATGTAATATATTTACAAATCCCAGTCAAAGAAAGAGAGAAGTCCAAGGAGAACTCAAATGTAACGTTACATACGGTCTCCTGGGTTCACATGTCGCTCTTTCAACAGACAGACCAGTCTGCTGGTGAGGACATTTAGGGGGGGGGGGGAACAGAAGAAAAAGTGCCCAGAATCCAATAATAAAGTACATACATTTTAAATGGCTGTATGTTTGTCCAGAGGCACGCAGAAGTGACCCCATTACAAAACATTACTGAAAATAGGACTGCACCACTTACCTGTCTCAGCATTCTGCCAAGCCATTTCCAACCCTGATCAGCAACATGTGGACAGAGCCGGTGTTCCCCAGCAGGGGGCAGCATAGCACAGGGACATTCCTAAATGGAAACAAGGTGCTCCGAACTCACCTGGTCGGACGCGTAAGCGATCAGACGGGAGTTCAGGTAGGAGTCATCTGAATCTGGCTCGGAGCGCTTCATGTCCAAGATCTTATCCTTCCTCGCGGCCAGTAAAGCTATCAAGGTGGATTCGCTCACGGTACTCTGAGAAGCAACGCACAGGGGGTGTCATGTGACTAAACTGCATGCAGTTGGGTTACAAAAAGTACTGAGTAGCACATGTTGCCCCTTAAACAGAAGACGCCTATACCGTTGGAGAAGAGAAACAAATATTGCGGAACCCCACAGTCTTTATCATAAGAAGTTCATAATAATAAATAACTTTATTTCATGACGTGCTTTTTCAACCAATGGGACACAAAGCGCATCACAATTACAGTACAGAGCGCGGTACGCAGCGCATAGGAATGTTACAGACACAGTCCCGGCCCAGATGTTCTTACAATCTATGATTTTGGTGCCTGAGGCACAGGGAGATAAAGTGACTTGCCCAAGGTCACAAGGAGCCGACACCGGGAATTGAACCAGGTCCCTCGTATCAAACTCAGTGTCATCGTTCACAGTAAGTGTCTTTATTCACTGAGACAATCCTTCTCCCTATAAAGTTTTATTTATTATTTTGCTCTGGTAGCAAAAACAAAGTGCAAGCTCCTAGGAACAGGTATTTGCTGCACTTTTATTGTTATATGAAAAGCAGAAAAAATTAGCACAAAAAAAACCCCACTATAAATTATAATATATGTGACAATTAATAATCAAGTGACATAGATATGTGAGAATAAATTAATATGGGGAAAGGATATCCCTAATTTGCCTGGTGCATGTCAGCAGTTTTCCGACTACTCTGACAGAAATAGGACAAATGACTGAGCGCAGACAGGCCTGCCTTTGCTCTGCTGCCTGCGCCCTGCTGCCTGCGCTCTGCTGCCTGCACCCTGCTGCCTGCGCCCTGCTGCCTGCGCCCTGCTGCCTTTGCTCTGCTGCCTTTGCTCTGCTGCCTGCGCCCTGCTGCCTGCGCTCTGCTGCCTGCGCCCTGCTGCCTGCGCTCTGCTGCCTTTGCTCTGCTGCCTGCGCCCTGCTGCCTGCGCCCTGCTGCCTTTGCTCTGCTGCCTGCGCCCTGCTGCCTGCGCCCTGCTGCCTGCGCCCTGCTGCCTTTGCTCTGCTGCCTGCGCCCTGCTGCCTTTGCTCTGCTGCCTTTGCTCTGCTGCCTGCGCCCTGCTGCCTGCGCTCTGCTGCCTGCGCCCTGCTGCCTGCGCTCTGCTGCCTGCGCTCTGCTGCCTGCGCCCTGCTGCCTTTGCTCTGCTGCCTGCGCCCTGCTGCCTGCGCCCTGCTGCCTGCCTTTGCTCTGCTGCCTGCGCCCTGCTGCCTGCGCTCTGCTGCCTGCGCCCTGCTGCCTGCGCTCTGCTGCCTGCGCCCTGCTGCCTTTGCTCTGTTGCCTGCGCCCTGCTGCCTGCGCCCTGCTGCCTGCGCCCTGCTGCCTGCGCCCTGCTGCCTGCGCCCTGCTGCCTGCGCTCTGCTGCCTGCGCCCTGCTGCCTGCGCCCTGCTGCCTTTGCTCTGCATAGTAGATGAGGTTGAAGAAATGACATACATCCATTAAATTCAACCTGTGCTAATTTTAGAGGACAGACACTTATCCTATATTTGTATTTACAGATTACCCCCTGGATTAGCATCCTCCCCATGTTTACTTTTTTGGTATATCCCTGTTTACCTTTCCTTTCAAAAAAGATGTCCAACCTTTTTTTTGAAGATATCTACTGATGTTGCTGCAAGTAACTTTTCTATTTTCCGCCAGCGCGAGCCCTGACACGGCCATTTTCTACCCACTGGGCAAGTGTTCTTGATTGGTGGACAAACCGTCTCATTGCTCGAGATCGCCAGAGGTCGATGGACCTCAGATCAGCGCCAAGGGACGCCCGGATCAGGTAAGTGAAACAAAAAATAAAAATGGTGAACAGGTGGGACTGCTGCTTTAAGTGTATAAATAAATAATCACTGCTGATAAGCCCCTTCCCAATTAGTTACAGGTTCTCTGGAAGGGCAGAATGGGCCTTATTTACTAAGCGGTGCTACTAAAGACACCTTCCAGTGTGGTTTAGTACAGTATATATGGCCTTTTGCCACCCATTCAAGTATATGGGGCCATATGGTGTGTTAACGCCTGGGCGACTTACTTGCAGTACCCCACCTCCTTTGCTGTCCGGGTAGTGATGGAGGAAATGGCAAGGTAGACCCAGCATTTTAGCCAGCCAATCCATGACATTCATTTCCAACTCCGTGCACGCTGGACTGGAGGCCTTATAAATAGACACAAGTACGAATCAGGAAGAGCAGAAGGTTACCAGGTAACATGTCGCAGGTGTTAACCCAATGATTTTCTGCGAGTCTCACTGGGGGGGGGGGGGCGGGGGTTTGTAGCACCCCTGGTTTCCTAGACTTCAGCGTACCCAACGCCAGTCCTTAAGGGCCACTAACAGGTCAGGTTTTCAGGATATCCCTGCTTCAGCACAAGTGGCTCAGTCAGTGGGTCAGTCAAAATGTGAGCCACTGATTGAGCCACATGTGCTGAAGCTGGCATATCTTGAAAACCTGAACCCTTGGTAGCCCTTGCGGACTGGAGTTGGCTACCCCTGGCGCAGCCTTACAACTAAAACTTAGTATGTTTCTTCTCTCACTGACTGCTGGCCTTTGAGGTTGGCATATGTCACGTAGTTTCCAAGGTATTCTATGTGAAAGGCATCTTATTCTAACTTGGTCTTACTTACAGCATGTGTAATGGCTGTGGAAGGATTATATGTCCAGATGTATGTGGGTATATCTTTATCTGTATCGCGCCATTCATGTACAAAGCACTTCACAGCAGTAATACGCGTAACAAAATCATGGGAATAATACATGAATATGCATCTATACCCAATTGTCACAATGCAGTTTCAAAATCAAGACTAGGAATTTATTCTGTATATCTTAGTACAATAGTTTAATGCCGACACCAATCACTTTTCAGTTTGGAGACGGATAGAGGGCTCAAAGGGGCAGTTCCCTCTGACCACCCGCCGCCCCCTTTTTTCCCCATGTGTAGGAAGCAGGGGGTCTCACCGGAGTTGACCCGCTTTCATTTCAGCTCCGGGGACCCCTCTTGCTTTCCGAGATGCTGACGGTTCTTCATGCAGGTTTAAATCCCCCGCATCACACTGACCAAAAGGAAACTGTAACGGATGATGATGTGGTGGCTTCCTATTGGCCTATGTGACGCAGGAGATTTAAACCTCCATTTTGTTTCCCCTGGAAGAAACAGCATCGGGGGCACCTTAGACGTTAAGTACCTTGGGAAGCAGGGCGTCAGAAACACAGAAGGAGGAACTCCCCTTTTAAGTAGCAGGCAGTGTCAATCAGCAACTGCAATTGTTGAAGTGGATCTAGCAATGCTAGTGTTCTCTCTTTCCCCAGCCTCAAAGCATACAGACCCCTATATACTACCTTCTACAGAAGACATTGTATGGTGTCTTTTAGAATAGCACCTCTTAGAAAACATGGGCCGCAATGCTTTAACCGGGGGAAGGTGGATACGGCAATTCAATACCATGTGACACTGCATTAACGCAACTTTGCAGGTGCTATCCTAAGCAATAGGTTTGTAGGATGAATGTACAACATACCCATGTAAATCCCAAGCAGTTTATAGCATCAGCAAGCATGTCTCCTAACAAAGAAGGCCAGGATGTCAGAGCAGGGTAATATGCATGCATATGAGGACTCTGCCAATGGACCACCTACAGAAGAAACACACACATATATATCAGTGTAATAAAACAGGTAGGATTATCTACTGCAGAGTTGTGCTATATTATAACATGTCCTAGTCCAATGTTTTTTATCCAGGGGTCCAAGGAACCCTTATGTTCCCCGGGCACCTCTAAAGGGTTCCTTACAATTTACTGGTCATTTGAAAATTGTATCAAATACAGAACATTTTACAATACATCTGATCACAGAGTTGCTATTAGAGGTGTCTGAGGGTTCCTCTGAAGTTCACTTAGGGTTCCTTAACCAAAACAAGTTGGAAACCACCACCCTACGGCCTCTCAAAAGTTTGCTTTGAATGAGTCACTTCAATGTGTGGGGGACCTCAATACGTACTAAGCACTATTCATTGTCAGATATCTAAATCTATATATACTACACAAACTGTGTAAGAAAGTCAGCCTGCTGCGGACCAACCGTAAGCCATAATCCGTCAAGATTGACATACAGGAGAGATGTCTGGAGTCGTCTTTCATAAACCAAACTGAAATCTTGATATACCACTGGTGCTTGGACTACAGTTTGTGAGTCCCTTGCTTAAAAAGAAAGACAGTGAATGAGCTGTATCGACCTTACCCCTGGCATGATAATGTCCTCAATGTCCCTGAAGATGCTGTCCCAGCTTTCAGACTCCACTGGAGCATTATCAGGCAGAAGGTCTCGCATGTAACCCGGCTGGACATCTGGGGTCACCCGTCTGTCTCTTACTGTGCTGAGATACTGACAAATGTAATCCACCAGCTCTTTACCTGGACACATACAGGAGACTAATCTCACAATCAAAATAACTTTGCACCCCCAAATACACCGTATAAAACATAATATAACGTACAAGTGCAAAAAGCGACTTAGAAGCGGTGTCTATATATACGCCTAAGTGGCAGATCTGGCTGATTTGGGGCAGAATTCCCAATTAAGCTTTTTTTCCTGCCTACAGGGCCATCCATACGCTTGAAATGCAGGCATGAACCGCACCCGTACAAAATCCAAAAGTTACCCTCTTTTAGTAAAAGCAGATGGTTTAGAGAACATTGATTTGATTAAACCTGCCTCTCTTGCAGATATGACATATCTGATCTGTACTTGTTATATATTTTATTTTTTATAAGCTGTAATTATATTATTCAATTTTTTTTGTTATTATGCTTCTATCATATTGTAATGTTTTTGCATTACATTTGTTCTGCTGCCATACTTAGGTCCAAATATGTTTTGTCTATTTTCCTCTTTCTTTTTGCTGTTAAACTTGTATTGAAAAAAATATATCTATTTTAAATACAATACAAAAGCATTTCAAAATAGTACAGGGCAGAATTTTACACTCTCATATAAATATCTATTCACACAGAACGATTATAAACTTACTAAGATTTATCCACATCTTGGGTTAGTTATGATTGAAGCATGAAATAACACAGCTTAATGATCCCTCAAATTGTGATATCTTATAATGGTCTAAAGAAGATTCTTCATATTTCCACCAAATTAATTTTTAGGATAATTCATACTTCTACACAAGTATCCAATGCCTTATAAGTCTATTCAAATGCAGACCTGCCAACTCACTTATTTTCTCTCTCACTGATTTGGGGTCCATTTAAAAAATGTATAGGGAGTTTTATAAAGGTCTGATAAGGGATATCAGAGTTCAATAAGCATTAATTGCCATTTCCCTTATCAAATCTTCGTGAAAGTAGCCCATAGCATCAGCAGTCATAAACTTTAACAGAAGCTAAAAGTCAGTCCTTTTCAAATAAAATGCAATTTTTTTTGGAACAGAAGCCAAAAATTTCACTGGATTTGGTACGTAAAATATCTGCAGAAATACTTTAGAGACTTTTGTGTACAACTAAAAAGGTATGAACAATTCTCATGTGGATTCGTCAAAAGTCTCACTACCTCCAATGTGCGGCTTCTTTTTTTAAATGGACTTTGATTATTGGATTATAGACACACCCTTCTGCAGTCCTGATAGAGTGAAAAATTCTTCCACCGAAGCAGAGGGATTCAGGGCTGTCGTGGAAACCCATAACTGGTAATTGCTATATTTCCACATATAAGTAGGTGATACGTCCAGAAAGTAAACTATTCTCTATCACTGTCCATAAAAAAAAATGATACATTAGGTAAATGAAATTGAAATCAGTGGAGTCACAGTTCAAATTCCTCAAATCCAAATTAAAAAGCCAAGAGTTAGGTACCACTATTCTAAAAACTATCCGGCTCTAAACCCTTTGGGGAAAAAAAAGATACAGGAGTCAAACAAGATATCAAATCTCTTCAAACAAATAATGAAGGATAAACTTGGAAGAAGTCACAAAAACGACCCAAAAATTGCAATCAACACTTCAGTTGTGATTTTTTAGCAACTTTTAATAAAGGGCTTGAGAAAATAAGAATAAATAAGAAATACTAGGCATTCTTAACATGCACTGGCCTATAGAGAATGTAATTAAATATTTGTACAGAAATGTAGTGTCTAGCTATTTCTCCAAGTCAAGCACCCACCTTTTCATTGCCATCTCCTTTAGTGGATGACATTCATCACACCCCAAACTCTCCCCCCCCCCCCCCCCCCATTCAATGTATTTATTACTAAATTAAAACCTTCGGATAGATACACACATCTTTACTGGCTCACTCATTTCTAATCGTTAGGCTGATAAAGAATAAATACAAATAAAAGAATAACATATGCACCTGACTTATTATAACACGAGTTCTGGTTTCTCTGTATTGAAATAAAGTTGAAAGGATACTAAACTTTCTCTTTATCAAGCCAACATTTTTATTTAGTTAGATTGCACCTCAGAGACTGCCCAAAAGCCATCTCCTGGGAACTCTCACCATATCAGGTTTGGGATGCAGTGTAATAATTTGGGTTCATCCCATGAAACATACCTCTTTTTCTGTACTCCTCAGGGTCCATTGCAGTTTCCATCCAGTCTCCAGGTATGCCAGGTGCAGGTCTTTGATCTACCAGCAGCTGTATATCTGATCTCACGGCTCAGCTTTTTATACCCCTGTTATCTCTCAGACAGACGTCATTTACATTTTTTTTTCCCTGCGTAAACAATTTATCTCATTCCATTTATTTCAGATCCTCCCCATCATCATATTGATTCAAAATACAAAATCTCTCAAACCCTGTTTGTTTTTCGTGCTATCTTTGATGGCGTGTCCTCAGCTGTATCTACACAGGCAGTAAGTACATTTCACATTCATCTCACTAGCTGCACTAAGGGACAATTTTGCCCCCTTTAAAGATCGTGTATCCATGTTGCTCTTCAGCACATGACAGTTCTGGCGAGGTATACAGGCCCTGCATTTACTGTATGGAGAGTCAATATCTCAGTAATTGACCACCATACATATAGGTTACCCTTCGTTTTTAGCGCACAATACATTACAAGGCACAAAAGGTTAAAAGCAGCTTTAAGAAGATGTGGGAAAGTAGCACATATAGCTCTTTTGCTGCGGATCAATTACTGTGCCCCCCTATGTTAATATATTCTAAATAACCTATGTACACTCCAGCACTAGTGAGGTATATAAGCAGAGGGGAGCACTATTTCTCCATGTTCAAAATGTGATTGAAATGTATTTCGATGGCAAGACTTGGATCGGAGGACCAGAGACCTGCATCAGAGCGCTTGCTCTTCTTGTGCACTGAAGTGGAAGTTGATGTTTGGATCATGTACACTCCTTTCCATTGAGGTTTTCTGCCTGCAGGTACCGAGAGGGAGGAATGAGAGGGGAATAGAGGTCAGATTGCAATCAGCTCCTTCGGACCTTGGGCAAGGCACTTTATCTCCCTGTGTCTCAGGCATCAAACACAGATTGCAAGCTCACCTGAGCAGAGACTGAGTCTGTGCCCATACCTATGTGCTGCGTACCACACCTCTGTTGAAGCTGGGATATCCTGATAACTGACCTGGGTTGTGGTTTTTTTTTGGGGGGGGGGGGGGATTGGGGACTGGAGTTGGGCAACCCTGGCCTAAGCCGTATGAGAAAGGAAAAACAATCATATTACCAAGATCAGTAGGAAAGCAAAATTCACATATGCTATTAAAGTGGATACATTTGTTGAAAACATGCCGTTCAAAAAAAAAAAAAAGTAGTACAGTATACAGTATGCTTAAATGGGCGGAAGACCTCAATGTGGAGATAGATAGGGACGACTGGGAGGGTATCTGGGAATGGGCAGCTAACACTTATATTTGCACAATTACAGGCAGTCCTCGTTTTACAACGAATGGCTTATCCAACGCTATGCAATGCATACCTATATTCATTTTTACAACGCCAAAACGGCTTATCCAACGCTCTTATGATACTTTGCAAAGTGGTTTATGTGTATGTGTGTGTGTGTGTATATGTATATATATATATATATATATATATATATATATATATATATATATATATATATGTATATATATATGTATATATATATATATATATATATATATATATATATATATATTAATATAATATATTATGTTATATTAAATATATAATACAGTATATACACTATATAATTTATGCGTGTGCTGCATATCTTATTGCCTGCGTAAAATATTTGGTGTATTTTAGTGTTAAAAATGCCTTCAGGAATTGAACCTTTCATTTAAACAGTGTTCCTATGGGAAAACGTGTTTCGCTTTAAGACGTTTCGCTATCCAACGCCATTTTGAGAAACGCATTGTGTAGGATAACTGAGGACTGCCTGTACGAAGGAAAATATCTACAAAATTCTATTTCAATGGAACCTAACTCCTAGTAGGCTGAGTCAGATCTTCCCTGAACTATGCTGGAGAGGGTGTGGTCTTAGAGGAGATATGGCCCACATTTGGTGGACATGTCCGCTGGTTCAGAATTTCTGGACTATGATCCAAAACATAATATTAGATGCCACAGAATTAAGAATCCCCCTAGACCCACTGACCTTTGCGTTGGCTAAAGCCAGTAGAAAATCTTACTCCATCCATGGGCCGGCTGGTCTCCTCTATCCTAACTGCAGCAAGATGTTCCATAGCTGCGGCGTGGAACAAGATTAACACCCCCTCCAGAAGGACTGTCA
Organism: Ascaphus truei; assembly: GCF_040206685.1. Taxonomy (NCBI): domain Eukaryota; kingdom Metazoa; phylum Chordata; class Amphibia; order Anura; family Ascaphidae; genus Ascaphus; species Ascaphus truei. Next base: position 13,162,146 of record NC_134500.1, read on the forward strand.
CTAAACGAATAAACAAAGTAATGTCGAAGGAAAGACTAGCAGCCCAACTGATATAAACTACCGAACAGATGTACAAGACGTGGGAGCCGTGGCTCCAGCGCTAGGAAAACATAGAAACCAGTAAGGTAAAAATTATCATTCAAAAAATAAAAACTGGAGACCCATAAAAATAGGGAGTGGCCGGGGGTGCAGAACAAAACTAAAAAAAACTTTGGAAATGCTGGTTTACAATTTACAATTCTATAATATTGATATAATTTCTATTTGAAAGTATCACACATATGGGCAGTAAAATCAAATAAGCAGGGGTACAGCTATACCAGCGGTGCGCAAACTCCCTGCGCCCCCCATACCTGCTGCCTCCTCGGTCGCGCCCCCCCCCCCCCTCGCCTCTAATGATGCGTCAAATGAAGCTGTGGGGTCATGTGATGTCACGTCCATGGTAACGGGCATCATTTGACGCCGCGTTGCCATGGAGACGCGTGGACAAGAAGCCGGTAAGTAAATTTACAGAGGCCTCGTGCTTTTAGCGCGGGGCCTCTGCAACCGCCGTGCGGCCCGCGCCCCCCCAATAAAGTCTTGCGCCCCCAGCCCACCAGTTTGTGCACCGCTGAGCTTGACCACGGGTGGCCAACTCCAGTCTTCAGGGGCCGCCAGCAGGTCAGGTTTTTAGGATCTCTCTGCTTCAGCTGAGGTGGCTCAATCAGTTGTGCAGCCATTGACTGAGCCACATGTGCTGAAGCAGAGGGATCCTAAAAACCTGACCTGTTGGTGGCCCGTGAGGACTGGAGTTGGCCCCTCCTGCACTAGACAGGAATCTATATTTGATCAATACATCATTTGACCTTTTTTCCCCCCATGGTTTTTACGTAGCCAGCAAAGCATTTAAGGTAGAAGGAAACAATCGCACATCAGTCCAGGATTGTTCATTATTGCTCCTGAATCTCTCACAGAAGGAATCAGGAAAATAAATTAAAGGGGAGGATTGGCAACATTTCAATAATGGGCATCATCGGAGCTCGATCAGTATTCACAGTCGTTGACTTGAATGGCAATTAACACTGATCGATTACACCAATACTAGTTATCGGACCTTCGTGAAATCCCCCTAAAAAAGTAACTTAAAATAAGTAACCACTGTTACCAATACTAAAAAGTAGCATATCCTAAATTACAATGTTTTTGGTCTAAATGATGTGTTGGCCAACATGATATTCTAGACAAAAAAACAAGATGGATTGGGTCGCTCACCATTAATATAGTCCTAATAGTAAAATAACCAGGATATATATATATATATATATCTATATATCTATATATCTATATATCTATATATATATATATATATATAGTAAGACCCCTATCCCACCAATTGAGCACAGCCCCCATCACATCAGATTTACCCATAACATTACTAGACATACTATTGTTAACGAATTTCGGGATTACAGACACTATGAGTGAAGGTGGTCTGGGAGTTAGAGGTTTGCACATCCCACCTAACACAGGGAACACATTTTTAGGCACACCGGTATTATCATGCTCACAGTCACTTGGTCTGTCCGGCTCAACAATGTCCTGACTCTCTGTGGAAGCGGCCGTCTCAGTTACCGGAGATGTCAAAAAGTCCTGGCTCTCAGCCTTAATAGCTGTAGCGAGCAGTAAATGTCCCGGCCTCATGTTTACCCTCAATGGCCCAATCGCCGACACCAACTTCACGACACCCTCACTTGGAAGCGGCATGCCTGGAAGCAGAGCGGCAGACGTAGCTTTTACAGCGGCGTGCTCTCAAGCCTTTTTAATTGCCCTGCACCAAAGCATTAGGATCCTCTTTCCTCACCACCAAAGACGATTATCTCTGACACAGGAACGGTTGAAGTATCAGCCGACACCTCCGCAGCTATCGCTCCCGCGCCGCTCTCCGATCCAGAAGAACCAGCAGCAACCTCTCCGTGAGGAACCTCAACAGCTGCCGACTGACATAGTCGCGTTTTCTCCTGAGGGGCGCCATCATTGAAGCCCAAAATGAATTTCTCCACACAACGACCAGCCGCTGTGAGCAATTTTGTATAGGATCTCCCGCTCTCAGGCAGAGAGAACGAGAAGGACTCCGCACTTCACACACCATCCAGTCTCAGCTCGAAAATGGCACTCCTAGGAGAAAAGAGGCTCTCCCCCCTAGACATCGCTCCTCCAGGATATCCTCGCACTCGTCCTGAAGCAGGTTATTCTCTACCTACAGGCACTTCCTCACTAGTAGTAGCAGCAATAACCTCATCCCTCGTCTCCGGAAACAGATCACGGCGATCACTGCAGGGACCCAATTCCTCATCATCGCCCACTTGGTGAATATCATAAAGCACTGACAAGACAGCTTTCTTCCTCATGTAAGTGAGATGCCCACCTCCACTGGTCTCTACATAACCCAGGGGGATGAACTCCACCGTGTCCCTTCCAATCCCTACTTATACTGGGGGGAAAGATTACGTCTCTCCTTGCCTCAGGAACTGACACTTCCTTACTGCTGTCCAGGACACAGGTCCCTGCCTGGGTCTCTTACCCTTCCCTTGGACAGGACAGCACCCACCCCCCTTTGGGGCAGATTAGGACCAAGCAGGCGTCTGTACTATAAGTGGGATCTCCCCACCCAGGGGTCTCATCCACCCCATGGGTAGACAGGACTGATGAGGAGTCAGACTAGCCCAGTCAGGGCAGAACCTCTCATAATTTTGATTGATGACACCTTTATACAGGAGGAGTCAGCCATTCTACCCCAGTAACAGGGCAGAATTTGATGTAGCAAGGCGCTCATCCTGTCATGTGATCCCAACTGCTCTCAGACATGTGCCTGGAAGCTGCAACATAGTACCTACATTGGGGAAGCTAGTTTACATGCAGGGCCATGTGCTAGTTGTTAACCCTAGCACTGCCTGCTATTACCAGGACTTGCATGCCAGGCCAGAGAAATATAGCAGGTTGCTACATATAGATAGAACACAAGGTGCATAGGTGGAGAGTAATGGATTCAGAGAACTGATCCAAGTAGGATCAAAAAGATTCCCCAAATTGCTGCACTCAATGTGTATTCATAATATATAGGACCACAGTGGTCCACCAGATAGTTTATCTGCAAAGGCTGTCAAATTGACCGTAGGATCAGAAGTTAAAATAATCACATTTTATTACGTCTAAAAATAAGTGCCACAGTGAAAATAACTATATACAGTGATTGGTATAATGGATACACATCACCGTAGTGGAAAGTAGATAGGTCTAACATATACGTATACCCCAGCTTCCCATCATAGACGCATATGTATGCGTGTCTAAACATATAGTCCCCAGGGGTTTCTACTCATGCATCCAGGATATAATGCTGTGTTTTACTGTGATCTTGAAATCATGTGATGGATCACAAAGCATTTACTAGCTTAAAACGGTATTTATTCCACACTAAGTATACATACAGTCTGGTTAACCCATTACTACCTCAGCATACTCACACAACATCTTTCCCTTGTGATATTATATTGATATTTATCCTTCGGCATTACATACCCAAGTGATCCTATCACATGATTTCAAGATCACGGTAAAACACAGCATTATATCCTGGATGTCCGAGTAGAAACCCTGGGGTCTATATGTGAAGACACGTATACATATCGTCTATGATAGGAAGCTGGGGTATACTTATATGTTAGACCTATCTACTTTCCACTCCACTACTCGGATTTTTATCCATTATACCAATCACTGTATATAGTTATTTTCTCGGTGGCACTTATTTTTAGACGTAATAAAATGTGATTATTTTAACTTCTGATCCTACGGTCAATTTGACAGCCTTTGCAGATAAACTATCTGGTGGACCACTGTGGTCCTATATATTATGAATACACATTGAGTGCAGCAATTTGGGGGCTCTTTTTGATCCTACTTGGATCAGTTCTGTGTATCCAACATGATATTCTTCAAGGGCAGCATAGAAAGCACTTGAGCCCTCAAGAGGAACACACATTACACAAATATGATATATGAGGGGAATGGGGGGGAAGCAGAATCGGACATTTGGTTTCGAAGAAGTCAGTCACCGCTGGACACTCAGTCACTGGTCGTTTCTCCAATAAGGTAAGTTAACTTAAGGGGTTTTAGCGGTTAGGGTATTAAGGGTAGGGGATTAAGATAAGAGGTTAAGGTTTTTATAGTAGGGTTTAGGATATGGGCTTAGGGTTTTAGGGCAAGGGGTTAATATTTTTAGGGTAGCATACAGGGTAGCGTTAGTATTAGGGGTAAAGATGATTGTTTTTTAGGATATGGTTAGGGGCTTACAATGGCTGCGAAACGGTCCCTGCAGCAAGGAGAGTGGCGGCTAATTGGCAAAACAGCTGCAACCAAATGTCCTAGACCGGCAGGAAAGGGTCATAGGGGTGCTGTATCTTTGCCCTGATTAATACTCTTCCACTACTCATTTTCTACTGGGAATGAGGGATTAGACCAGGAGCAGGGCAGTATTTATTAGCAGACTGGTCATAAAGCAGCTGAGGGAGCAGGGGGACCCTACCATTTGGGAACAGCAACATCCGCTCCATCTGCACAGGGAACAGTGGGCTGACGAGGGGGGGGGGGGAGGTAATCCGCAGATCAAGCCCCCAGGAGGATCACCTCTTCCCCACCAATGGATTAAACACTTCTTTACATTTAAACATTTCTATACAATTAGTCATTCTATTTTTAGACTTTGAAATTGTAACGTGCAACAAGCAAGATGTTTGGTGCTCTGCCAAATACATAGTACATGATTTATATCTTTTTTTAATAACGGAAGCTTAAAAAGTGAAACAGCTAGGAAACAAGATATAAAAAATGTATTTCAAATGTCAGATGCATGTCACCTTTTTGAATAACAAGATTATTGCAATTGTACTCAAATGCCAACAACCTTTGCGCATTACGCTTTTGATTAACTGAGCAAAAGGGGCAAATATGAAATGTGGAATCAGTACGGGGCACACAAAGTGATATTTACAAATTGTGCACTATACCAACAGAACAAAAATTTCTTGATGACAGTGTTTACTTAAGAAGGCTTTCTAAATGGGCATGCTTTTTCTTTTTTTTATGCTATTTGTTATGAAGGAACAGTAGCTGTGGGAAAAAAACCAGATGGGTATGAATGTACATGTCACTGCTGAACAGATAATTAATTATAGGTTTACAAAACTACTGTGGGTTAACGTGCATTAAGCACGATTAAAGCCAATTAAGTATACTTTAAATAAAAATCTATATTCACCATATACAGTCATTTATTAAGAACTGTGGCAAACCCTGAATAAGTAAAAATGCATGATAGACCATACAAATAGAAGTTTCTGGTTGAAATGAAAAAAAAAAAAAATATATATATATATATATATATCTATATATATATATATATAATGACTGAAGAAAATACTAAAAAAGTAGTTGAATTAAAGGAATACCTTTAATGCCCAACCATGCCCCTTAACCATGATGCTAGCTTAGAAACAATTCAGGCCCTATGCCCGAATTTTTTTTTATTTTTTATTATTATTATTATTATAATAATAATAAATAAGCAGTCACTCAAATCAACCTCCACATATTGTACACACATTTCCAGTGTATTTTACAATAGTGCTCTCCCAAACAGTATACATATAACAGATTCCTGTTAGACTGTTAGCAATATAGGAATGTCCAGTGATGTGCCAAAGCAAGAGAACCCTAAATGAATCTCTTCCATCTTAAGTACACTTATTTTACAGGTCTAAAATAGCATCAGTTGGCAGGAAAAAAAGATCTATATTATATACACACAGACACACACACACTATATGGTCTAATAGAAAAATATAGTTCATTGGCTCGAAATCCAGGTGATTGACTCCTTCAGGTGCCAAAAACAATAAGGTTTTTTTTTGGGGGGGGTGGGGTACAGATTGATAGCGCCTACACATTACACTATTTAACGTAAGGAAGCAGCGGCACTCTGGTGGTCTTCAAAAAGTAGAAAGTTTATTGTTACAAGATTACTGGCAAACCTTTGTCTGGCATCTACCATGAGTGCACCTTCACTTGGCCCATCGTCAGATTTATACATACATTCCCATATCTCTGTATCCCTGTGGAAACTAGTTAATCCTAAAAGATTCATAGCAGATGTGGACCACAGCATCAGAATTCATCATTAAAAAAAAAAAAAATCCTGCCACTGTGTATTTAAAAGTAATGCAGTTAGAACACCCATTTTTATTAAGGCAAAGCGGATGTGCTAAATAGCACACACAATGGTTGGAGGAGTCTTTAAGAATAATGTAATCCCACGCTATATGCATTTGGAAATGTAATGATTCAATATTACTCAGCTTAAAAAAAAAATCCTTAAACTTTGTTTTTTTTTTTTAATGTGACACTTCTGCTCCTTATACAGCATGCTGCCTAGTGTCTATCATAATAGCTTTATTATGAAATGATTGGTCTGAATATCGTCTAAATATAAGGCCCAACACTTGGCAGCAATTCCAGCTCCCAAAAAATGCAAATAATTACGGAAAGTATTTATTTATAATTATAAATGTAAAAAACAGCACCAATTCTAAAGAGCAGGGGGAGAAAAAAAAAAAAAGGAGGCATAGGCACATGACTTTGAATATTGTAAACTCCCTTGTAATTAAGATCTTTAATAAATTTCCTCATACATAATGACAACTAACCTAGCAACAATATAACAGCTTATTCCAGTAACATTTTAGAAAACAGCTTGATCACCGAGATTGTATGCAAAATAGTGGCACATCTCTGGAGTTCCTGAGGGATACTGAATTTCTTATATTTTCTTTCATATTTTTGGTCTGGTCATGCCCCTCAAAAAAAGTTAAAATGATGGAGGTAATTTTAAACAATACACAGACACCACGCCATGCAATTGGTATCTGCAAAATGGGGATGAAAATGCACAGCAGTAATATTTTCACTCCATGTTCTTCAGACAGGGGCTGCTTTACCCTGTGAGAATGAAAGACCTTCCTTACTTTCTTCCTTGATAGAACAAAATGCATAAAGCACCAAACTGCAATTAGAAAGCAATGCTTTTCCAAATAAACAGCTTTTATGTTGTGATTATTGTGCACTTCATCACATTATTTCCATAAATCAAATACAAAAAAACAAAAAAAAACAGGAGGCATAGATAGGTCTTTTGTATGAAAACAAACAAACAAAACTGGAAGGTAAGAAAAAAAGTTAATGATTGCATATTGAGGCTGAACAGAAATGTGACATAATTATGGATACATATTTACAATTCTGTCGTGACAATAATACAATTTTCATCATTTTTAGTTTTCATGGGAGGCTCACACCTCTTGGACTGAAATCCCGATTCATGGAGTAAAAAAAAAACAAAAACAAAAAAACAATAATCAAGATATAAATGTATGCATTGAACAGTTATATGGGAAGCATCCTCTAAATGTAAAATGCTAAATGAAATGCAACGGCGCCCGTGCATCTGGTGTCGGTGCTGGTTCATGAACCCGTTTCACTGTGAACTCCCCTTGACTTGAATAGGAGGTAACACAAGAACGGGTTCTATAACGAGTCCCGGCGCTTGATGCATGTGCCAATAGAAGATCAATGTTCACTGCTATCTGAATACATATACACAGTAGAAGTTGGACATGACATCTCTCTGATCTGCAAATTCTATGCCAGTTGTCACTTTTACAAAACTGGGCTTTGAAGAGTGCGACAGCATCAAACCTCACTTCTGGGATAACTTTAAATTATGTTTTTGATGATTTTCTCATCCATTGTAGAAAGATAACCAAGCAAGATATGTGCACCAAGGATACACCAAAAAAAAAACGTGCAGCGTATGTACAAAAAAAAAGTATCTTTTTAAAAAATATTAGCTTCATATACATGTCAATCTACCTGGATGTTTTGGAAGTTAAACAGATAAAAGTTTTGATTATTAGAAGAAAATAAAAATAGGAGACAAAATAAAAAGCTGTACAAAGATTTCCACTGGGAAATGTTAAGCTCAAAGGCCTCGTTGATCTGTTTAAAGAAAGAATTGCAGATTCAAGTAGTTTTTATAGACTGTTTGCCCAAATAAGCATTATTGTTGTAACTGTTGCATTTTACAAATCATATTCAGGTTTAGTAGAAAGGATTTGGAAAATGTGTTGACTTCATGTTATTTCTGCATCTTTCCCAAATCAGTATCAACTTATGTTCTAACTGTAAAAAAAAAAAAAATAAAAAAAAAAAAAAAAGACTATGTACAGTATTTAATTTTAAATACTTTTCACAAAGATTGACGTGTGTAACATCAGCACTTGTATACATGTCACAGGTTCTGGCATGAGACCTGCTTGCAGACTGAATTCTCACATGCCTGTAGCAATACAATGCACAGAGCAGGAGTGTGTCGTCTTCTTGAATGAAAGATCACTTTAGAAGTCCAGTTAGCTACTTAAACAGCTTCTTTGTTAGTCTGCAGCCGGGTCATGGCTTCTAACTTCTGCCTGTATGCCTCTGCCTCTTGCTCCTTTTTGAAAAGCTGCTGTCGATATCTCTGGGCATCACGGTTGGCATCATCAAGTTGCTTCTGAAGGGATTCTCTTTCCTGTAAGGGTAAGCGCAAGATTTTTTTCTTTAAATGTAGGGTTAAGATTAGTGATACTCAACCTACAGCTTGAAGGCCCCATTCAGATCTTCAATGCCCTCACTGTGCTCCATTAAAGTTTTTTTTTTAAACTAATAGCACCTATTTATTGAACATTATTTTGAAGCAGGGGAACTTGGTTCAATTCCCAGTTTGGTTGGTTCAACACCTTGTGACCTTGGGCAAGTCACTTTATCTCCCTGTGCCTCAGGCATCAAAAACATAGATTGTAAGCTCATCTGGGCAGGGACTGTGCCTGTAGAAACCCTATGTGCTGCGTACCGTGCGCTATACTGTAATTGTGACGCGTTTTGAGTCCCGTTGGGAGAAAAGCGCTATATGAAATAAAGTTAATTGTTATTATATTGCAGGCCCACCAACAATAAAGAAGTGATAACAGCAAGGAATTGAGCAAAATGTAAATGCCAACAGTGATTCCCAACCAGGGTTCCCTGGGGCTCCTTGAAGCAGTCTCAGGGGTTTCTCCTATGGACCACAGACCCCCCCCCCCCCCCCCTGGGGGTGGGGTTTTTTGGTATGTATTTTGTAGGGTGGAATGAGAGAGAGTGGGGTAATTGACGGAAGGTAGGGGCGAGTGAGAGAAGAGAGGGGGGCAGGAGGGAGTGAGTGAGGAAAAGAGGGAGTAAGAGTGAGACACAAGGGATAAATACATGCGAGGCGGGAGGGGGGAGAGTTGGTGAGATGGATGGGAGAAAAATACATGGGTAAAGGGTGGGAAATAGAGGTGGCTCGTGAGGTATGAAATGTTGTGACTGACCCCTGTCGAACCTAATATGTGTCAGCCAGATAGGGGTTCCCCGAGATTTTTCGAAATACTTCAAAGGTTCCTCCAAACAAAAAAGGTTGGGAATCACTGTGCTAACAATTGATGTGTGAGGACGGATATGAGAAGAAGTCGAGTTAAGATAAATATCCCCATAATATATAAATATATATTTTTAAGACAGGCAGCACTTCTTTGACCCGCTGCCATTATTTTAGTTTTGGCCCATCTACCCACCCCAACATCTCTAAAAGGGGGTGCTACATTCATCCTAGCAAAGAACTGAGCTGTTCCAATTAGAAGATAGGGAAAAGTAAAGCAAGTATACATGGAACTGTGGAATCCCTAGAGCAGGGGCGGCCAACTGCAGTCCTCAAGGGTCACCAACAGGTCAGGTTTGTAGGATATCCCTGCTTCAGTACAGGTGGCTCTATCAGTCCCAGCTTCAGCACAGGTCAAAGACCCTGTGTTGAAGCAGGGATATCCTGAAAACCTGACCTGTTAGTAGCCATTGAGGACTGGAGTTTGCCACACCTGCCCTAGAGAAATTATTTTTGGACCTTTATTTAGCTGTAACAGCAGCCTCAGTTCTAACAAATGTACATTTCAACATATCTTATCTGGAAAATAACTCTATGGATATCAAAGGTTGTCAGACAAACCAAAATAAATGTGACTGAAGAGAAATGAGGCAGTGAGCACCATGCCTGTGATTACACATCCACATACATGACACTATTAAAGGACTGTGATTGCCTTGAAAATTTTAAAAGAAAACACAACATTCACAAAACATTCTCTGGGACAGTTTATTTTGAGATTCTCTCAGAAATATAAAATATAAAGTCTGTAAAACATATTGTAGTACCTGAGAGTACTCGTGAGTATTCACAATATAGATTTCTGACCCAGAAGTTTCTGAAATCTAGTAGATCAAACAAGAGTTAAAAAAAAAAAAAAACGTTTAAAGCACCTACACAATACCTTTAGTATGACAACATTTAACTATAAAAGGTTAAAACTAAAATAGCTGCTCTTGGCTGCAAATGGACTTCTAAAATGTACAGTGGTCACTTATTTTTAGCCATGTTTGAAACTGAAAGCTGCTTTGCCCTTGGATCCTTAATGACTGACATAAGGTAGTCACAGGCAGTATTACTGTGACAGGTAGATAAGGCCCATTTCTAACGCTACAGAAGGGACCTCAATAAGCGAACAAACTGAAAACACCAAACCCGTGATCCTACAAGATGTATTGTGTGGCTGTCACGCAATATGCAGCTGTACGACCAGCATGTATGTGTGATACACACACAGTATCTCGGTGCTCTGCGATAGTTATCTATTCCTCGGTACGAAAAACAGAAAGGATTTCACAATATGCTTGACGTGTTAGTAGAATGTATCCCTGTGTACATTTGAAATGTGTTCCATGTCTATCTATTCATATATTGGTAGAACCTGCCATCTACGTCAGGACAGATTTGGACAGTACATTACAATCTTGCCATTTCTGTTCTCCAATCGGCTCTGCAGTGTATTTAAAATGCTCCGTTCATGAACCAGACATGAGAACTGCTTTGAAGCATTGAATGCGCTCAATATCCTGTCCAATATTTTACCTGTCTGAGGACACTGGTCTTTTACATTTTCTTATTTTTTTTAAATCATTTGCTGTTTTAACGTGTCAGAAATGTAGAAAATCAAAATGTTTGTTCAAAGCAAATTGCAAGTGCTAATTATGGACTACCTAGGACATGGGGTGGGCAACTCCCGTCCTCAAGGGCAACCAACAGTTCAGGTTTTCAGGATATCCCTGCTGCAGCACGTGGCTCAAACAGTGGCTAAGTCTTCGACTGAGCCATCTGTGCTGAAGCAGGGATATTCTGAAAACCTGACCTGTTGGTGGCTTTTGAGGACTGGAGTTGGCCACCCCTGACCTAGGAGTTATTGAGCAGTAATATTGTATCCTCGTTCATAGTCCAAGTGTCCTCTAACAATACTAAAGTTATTATCTATCTATCCATATCCTGCCAAAATTCAATGATGTCATAAATACTTTGTAGAGGGGGGTTTAATGTGTTTGCAGTATTACTAAAGATAAATAGCTCACAATACAATACAATGCAAGTAAGGATTGCAGATTGTTACACAGAAGAAAAAAAAACTGCACTCATTTTCCACAAATTCAGCCAATTAAGCACTGTACCGACAGCACAGGGATAAAAAGTAGGAGGAATGCAAGTTTAACACCAAAATAACTTATTTTTTCAACTGTATATTATTTTAGAAATGATAAACAAGTTCAAGACATTTCCTGCCGGAGGGGCCTGCAACAGCATTTCAGAAGAATGCACTGCAAGCTTCTCCGGGAGTGAATGCATTAAGATATGTTTTATAGATATCAAAAAAAAAAAAAGTGGTGCTAGAACTTTAGAAGGACACCCATATGTGCTGATAATTTGTAAGAACCGCACACCTGTGATAGCTGAAGGCACTTGATTTCACATCGTGTATATGGAAAAATCATAGTTAATGTATATTCATAAGGTATCTTCCTTCCACATACTGCGCAACAAAGAGGAACAAATGATCAGATGACAAAAGAGAACTAGCATTAGGCCGCAAACGTTGAGTAATTAAATTTATCACTCAGAAAAAGTTATGCACTTAAATAAAACCGTTAAAGAACTAGATCTGTTCAAGGACATTAACTAAGGAAAAATAAACTATATGACATACATTTCATTATTAATTATTTTTAAGCATCCCAATTAAGACATTTTACAAAAAAATTAATTCTATGGATTTTAATATTTGTAATAAATGAAGGCAAATATAATATACAATCATCTACTTCTAATATCACCTTTGTTGGCCCCATGTAACATTAAACATATCCTATGGAACCCCTTAGAAGCCATCATGGTTTTGTTTACATTTTTGTTTAAATGTTAGTACTGTATGTTTAATTCGATCAGATTTGATCGCTGTTTGAGTTGGTTTTATCTTATTTTACCTTTAATTTTATAATCTTCTGTAAAGAGAAAAAATACGAGAAGATGTGTAAGAAGCCAGGCCTCACAGATCTGACTGAGAATCTAAAGATTTAGAATCAAAATATTGTATGACTTCCCATGCATATGATGTAAACATATGTTTTTCTTTATATGATGCTTTGTTTCAATGTATATGTCAATCAACAATAAAGAATCGTTAAAAAATAATTAAACATATCAAGTCACAATAGTTTGTAACCTTTACAGATTAACCCTCAAAATGAATCTACAGCATGGGACACCGCAAGCCGTAATGGGGGTTACACATGTTTGTGAAGTAGTTTTCATACATCTGAAGCTCCTGCAAAAATATGGATACCAAGTTACCTCGATTTCTGCAGATTGAACGCGGTTTTCAATGATTTCAATACACTGCCTTTTAGACAGCGGTTCTTCGCTTATCACCGTTTCCTCAGCCATGTCAGTTGCTGGTACAGTCAACACTTAAAAAATAAAAAAAATACATTCTTGTTAAAACGGTGAACACCACTGTTTTTTTTTTTTTGCTTATGATCATCACGGTTGAAAACAAAATATTGTTAGTATTACTTATTTATTCAAGAATCCAATACTGAAAATCATATTGTTAATTATACAGTTAATGTGGATTAAAAAAAAAAAAAAAACACGTTAATTTTACCTAACATGTCGTTCTTATGCAATACTCCAGGATTCACAAAAGCATGACGGCTTTATTCACAGACCACCAATTAAAACAGGCTGCTGGAGTGTGGGCCACACATGAAGATACAGAGAGCTATATTTAATTAGCGGTGCTAACCACAATGCACCTTAAGTGCTAGTCACGTGAAGGTGTGATGTTGGGTAAACAATTTAATCTCAATAGGTCTCAGATAATACAATTGTAGTGTAACACGCGGAGCAACGTAGTCACAATTTTCCACGAACATTAAAACGCGAACAATTCTAACTTTACCTTGTTGGCCGTCTGGCATTGTGACGATAATCGGCTGACCCACCATCCCGCTGGTCGAAATTCCCGATTGTAGATTACCAAGGTGGATCCCGTCGGTCACTATTGTGATAACTTGTTGGCCTCCAGAGCTGACAACTTGCTGGATTGCACCATCCACGGAATCTGCAGTCACCACCTCCTCTGTGGCTACAACTAATGGAGAATGCAAATATAAATACAAATAAAGAGTGTTTCTGGGGAAAAAGCTTCACTCTGGAGAGTCTTACAATAAAATTGGAAAAGCAGCCCTTTCCCACTTTAGCTACTAAAATAATTAGCACGATCATTTCTAAGACCATACTGCATCAAAGTTTTAAGGCAGCAGTCCAAGCTGCCGGTTTTTATTTATTTATTTCCCCTTCAATATGTGCATCAATATAATTCACACAAGGATACGTAATTGGTTAAATTGCCAATCGATGGGCGAAGATTCGGCTCAGGGGTGCACTAAATGACTGCAGAGGAGTATTCTGCAGTCAGTGTGACTTTGTAAATGGTTGCTATAGAAACAAAAAATGCTTGTTATAGTATAATACGTTAAAAATGTCAGCGTTTTATTTTATTTTAAAGGCTACAAATATTTTCTCATAGTACAGAACTGATTTATTAAAAGGGCACAAATTACCTCAACTATGTAATAAAAAAAAAAATAAGATCCTGCCGCTTGAAAACAAATTATCTTTGAATTTTTTTTGCCACGGTTACATTTATTTTACCACTGCAGTATATAATAAATCAGTTCTGTAAATGGTATGCATATTTTTTATTTTTTTTTAAAAACTCCTAAACTCATTGAATTTTTTTTATGTCTTGATCATCCTTTGCTTACTGCAGCAACCATTTAGAAAGTTGTATCCACTTCCTCCTTTGAAACAGGCTCTGACACTTTTTGAGCTCTGCCCTTTGGCAACAAAGTATCACAAACAGATCTGTTGCTGTGTTCCAAACAGCAGATTGTCTATTAGTCTGAAAGCTGTAACAATAATGTGTTACACTTAGTAATATAATGTTACATATCAGCTGCAGCACAAAATTAGAAGGCGACCATTTAGTTAGGCACACAAGCAGGATTTGTACAGATTTAGAACAGGAGCACCAAATGATTGCCAGCTTAGGCTTGACATATACACAAGAAAATATAATAAGGGGGGGGGGGGTATGTAGAATTTCTGCTTTAACAAAATGTAGATATGCACAGCAATTTATATAATTTTACCATAAAGTCATTCCTGTCAAATGCCATCTGCTAGATCCTATGATACACTTAAAATTATTCTAGAATGAAAGTTGTCTTGTAACAATTTGTATTGCAATTTCCTACCACAAAGACTGGCTACTCCAACCTGTTCAATCTGAGCTTTCCTTTGATTTATTTTTATTTTTTTGACTGCATAGTAGAAGCTTTCCCTTCTACAGAGTAAATATAAAACTCCTGCCTCATGCGTCATCACAGGACCTTAGATCAGACATATTGCTACCCGGATTTAAGCTTTCATCTCTGCAATTAATTACACCATTATTTAAAATGACTGCCATCCATTTAATTAAAGGTACTTTTTTACCTTGGAAAAACTACTCTGGTAAGATGTCACGACTGGAGTAAGCAAAAATAAAAAATCGGTGTCTGAGCCAGGAACTACATTAAAGTGCGCAACAGAGGAAATCATATATAATTCTACGTAATCATATATTCATTTGTTTAGGTAAATTATGGAATTCAAAGAAATATGGAGAAAAAAAAAAACCTTCAGTTTTGATTTGAACAATTCGGATTTTAGTGCAATCTAAGTTTATTAGAAACCAAAGGTTTCAAAATATAGTCAAATGTAAATACAAATATGGATTTTCAAATAAACTTTGTGATAAGATCAAAAGGCATTATGGTAATGAATGACAGGGGTTAAGGCTGGTGAACAAATGATTTATACCTCGCAATATTTTAAAACTATTAGTCACACCCGTCCATGTTACAATGCAATACCATAAGCTCTTATGAAGTCTTGGAAATTAAAATGTAAAATGTTCCTTCATGTATAAAGTATGCAT
Source organism: Ascaphus truei (assembly GCF_040206685.1). Lineage (NCBI taxonomy): Eukaryota > Metazoa > Chordata > Amphibia > Anura > Ascaphidae > Ascaphus > Ascaphus truei. The sequence continues at coordinate 13,177,709 of NC_134500.1, forward strand.
TAAGTATGCCCTCACACTCGCAATAGGGAGGTGTGTTGGGGGGCGCGGCCATGATGTCACATGGCTGGTTCGCCCTCATTGGGTAAACCACTGCCATGCCCATCGCTCGGCTGCCACGCCAAAAGACAACATTTTTCGTCTTTGTGAAAGGTGGTCACGCTATCGTGCTTTGTGCGCGCACGCGCACACATACACACACACACACACACACACACACACACACACACAGGGGACTTCCCCATAGAGGGCCATACCTTGTACACGCCGTGCCCACAGCAGCGAGCAGTGGGGACGAGGCCTAGGCACAAAGACAGGCCCCCTTTCATTTTGGAAGTAGGCATAATATATACATGGCTTCTAACCTGGTGTTTCCGATGAATTGGACAAAGGAGCAGAGGCTTCAGCTAATGCAGCTAACGTAGCTAGAACTGATGTTGATGAATTCCCAAACTGTAGTGTAGATGACACACCATTGTCATCTATGAACAATAACAAAGAAATAAGTTTCACACATGTTTAAATGAACAGCTGCTGATTACAAGGTGAAACAAATAAACTGATCAAAGTAGTTTAACGAAAAATAGTTATGCAATTGTAAGAGCTTTCTAAATCTAGACTTTGGTGCACTTCGTTAAAATCAGGAAGAAAATTAATTTGTGCAAACATTGCACTTCGGATAACACAGCTAGGAAAACAATCTTGCTAATATGTAAAGGAAATCTATGCATATCTTGGTTTCATATCAAATGACTTGTCATTTGGTTAAGCTTCTGATAAATATACCAAACCTGTCAAATTTACAACTCCTCCAGGTCCAATGAAGAACTGCGGTGTAGCTGTATGTATCGTCACGGTGTCTGGACTTTCAGGATTGGTATTTATTTGGTTCTGCATTGCAATCTAGAAAATCAAGAAACAAGAGGTTTGATTCAAGTTCTAAAATCAGCAGAAATACATACAGAAGACTACAATCTGTAGAGTGAACCACAGAGAAGAACTCTTTCAGAAAGGTTCACTGCCCATGCACAAATAAAGAGGGATTCTAATGGCAACTCCTATTATATTGCAAATATCACAAAACACAAAAATTAGATATTTTTAGCACTAGTGTTACAAGGTCCACAAAAATAAGAATTGTTAATTTAATGTGTACATTTCAGCAGCCCATGCTGCAAATGTAACTTGATAACTAGAATCATAACATGGCACAAAAAGACTGCTTTATACAAAAATGCTATACTTGTGTTTTACAAAGCTTTCTATGTGGATATAATTCTTGAAAAAACGTTTGGCAGGTACATGAAAAACAATGTAATTTTTATGATGCCTACAGGTGAAGCTGTAAAAGACCAGCAAGGGTGAGAGCAGCAAGGGTGAGAGCAGCAAGGGTGAGAGCCACAGTGCAGTTGAGACTGGTCAAGCAAAGCACTATATTTAAAGGAGCAATCAAAGCTGGTGATTTGTTTGCAATATTTTTTTATTTTTTTACCACAGGATTGAAGCAGAGGTCTCCGGAACTGAACCCCATTTCAGCTCCTGGGACCCCATGCTTTCGGAGATACCGGCACCTACAGAGGTCTGTATCTCCCCCATGTTTAAAGCTCCCGCGCCACGTCAGCCAATAGGAAGTTACACCGGATGACATCACGGCTTCCTATTGGCCCACATTGCATGAAAGCTTTGAAAAGCCGCCATTATGTGATCCTTGCTAGCTGAGTGGCTACTGGCACACCCGCAGAGGTTTATCTCTAGAAGCAGAGGTTCCCCGGAACTGAAATTAATGGGGTTCCGCTCTGAAGAAACCCTGCTTCAATCAAATGTTAAAAATTGAAATAAAAAAATTGCTAAAATAATAGCGTGTTTAAGATTAAACTCAGAAATGTTGTGAACTGAAAATTACCTGCAGTATTTCTGCAAGGTCCTCGTTTCCATTATCCAATGAGATATCAAATGCAGTCTTACAAAACTTGCTCTGGGTATGCACATCGGCTCCATATTTGATTAAGAGTTCAGCCACCTCATGGTGATGGTGTTCAGTCGCCCAGTGGAGAGCCGTCATCTTCAGCATGTCTTTGGCGTTGATGTCCGCACCATGCTAGAAAGAAATTACATCAATACAGAAGGCAAGATGTTGCTGAATGGAACGCCGTCGGAGATGATGAAAGCAGACATTTCATATGCTTGCCACCAGGAATATTATGCTGCCGCACAATTACGGTTCCATTTCCTGCACTCCACATATAAATACTATGCAGTCAAACATGAAATAAATCTGTGTATGACTCTTACAACAGTAACGTTGTTTCGATGCAAATTGATTTTGACAATTAAAACAAATAGTTATACAAAGTTTTGAGGGGAGGGGGAGGGGGGAATAAACGCCCATCATGACAGAAAACATTTAGATTTTATTCTTACTAAATTTGTATTCGTAGCATTCAATCCACAGTGTGGAATGAATGCTACAATGCTATCCTGGAGTTCCAAAACTCAATAGCAAGTGCATAAATAATGTTAGTCTCAGTAAAACAGACAAGTATGCCCTGCCAACTGGTTATCCAGACCAACACATAAAGGGTCAGTTAATTGTAACTGTTTCATACGCCCATAAGATATATTATCTTTAACTGTGCATGCAATGTCTTGTATATAATGTATTCCCTGTTCATTTATGTAACTGTATTTGTAACCATGTATTATTTGTCTTACTGTAACTCTGTGCCCAGGACATACTTGAAAACGAGAGGTAACTCTCAATGTATTACTTCCTGGTAAAATATTTTAGAAATAAATAAATAATTACAACCTGATGAGTAAATTCCTGGGGTGTTTTTGCATTTATTGAAAAAAGTGTTAGAAATCCTTTTTTTTTTTTTTAAGCGGAGGATACCATGATAAACTTTAGACTGCAGAGATCTCTGGGGAGAGCTCCATTTGAACCAATTATACATTTCAAACGTTTAGATCTCCTGAACAAATCTCTTGAAAGTAAAAAATTAAATACAACAATAGTAAAATGATGAACAGCCCAGACTGCTGCTTTAATCCTTGCAGCAAATATAAGGTCCAGCTACATTTAACACATTTAAATTGTAAAAAAAAACCTCTCCACTAAGGTTAGGGGTGCCAGGTGTCCTGTATTGAACGGAACTGTCCTGTATTTGGACCCTCTGTCCAGTAAAAATGAGGCAATACTGGACATGTATGTGTACGGTATTACCACTCTGGACATAGTGACCTGACTGGCTTGGGGGCCGCAGGGAGAGAGCATGGCTGCTCCTAGGGAGCTGGGCAGCTTCCTCTATCCTGATTAGCTGCTGTTGGGTAATGCAGCCAAATCAGGAGGAGGTGTCAGGAATCCTGGGGTGGGACCAGGGAGAGGAGGAAACAGCATGGAACGGAAAGAGGTGTGTGTGTGTGTATATGTTTGTGTGTCGAGCGCGTCACACTTTTCACCATTGTGTCCAGTATTTTTGGAGAAGCCACCTGGCAACCCTAACTAAGGCCTATGTTCTCCACAGTATCATCATGTAAAATGGAAACTCACAGCAAAGCCTATTTACATACATCTTCCTCTAGCACTCACGTGTAAACTCCCCTTTACAAATGCTCACCTTAAGTAGCACTTCTACTATGTTTGCATGGCCTTCTGTTGCAGCCATGTGTAGTGGGGTTCTGTCAACCTTTGTTCTGGCATCTCTACTCACTCCTGCTCGAAGTAACACTTCAGTTGTGGAGTAGTGACCATACTGTGCTGCTAGATGAAGCGGGGATGTTCCAAGCTGTAATCACAACCATTACATAATTACACTTTGCATCCTCTGTCTGTAATCTATTATTATTTCTTCAATGTGCAACACTCTTAAGGACACACAAACATATTGATGGACATATCCACCATCCAATGGCTGTGAAGCATGGAAAGGACTGAGATCACAGGATATTGAGAGTATGATATCACGAGAGAGGAGTTACAAGAGATATAGGCTGGGAGGAGCACGTGATCCAGGAGAGACGTGCAGAGTGCAAGAGAGAATGAGGACTAGTCCTGAGGAGCATGGCAAGAGATACAGCGCAGTAGCAGAACGTTCCCAGCCGGACAGAGCAGCACATACAGGAGGTAGCTGGAACAATCCCGGCTAGTACATAGTCTGTGTAAAGGGGACCTCGTTTAATACCTGCAGGCCCTAGAGAGTACATTTGGAGCCACAGACCGCGGGGCGAATCGGAATTCCCATGGTGGTTAGAAGTGGCCCTTCAGAGGGCCGGGAGAAAGAATGGGTTCCCGGTGGACAAGGTTGATCACACACACCCGAATAGAGCAGTTGAGACAAGGGGGGACATAATGACCTTATACCTTCGACTCAGGGAAAGAAAAAGGAACGCTCCCTAAATTCTTGGAATGGTTGATGAAAATACGGGATGAAGAAAAACAAATAGCCTTATGGTCGCCCAGTGTAAGATCAAACAAGAGCGTATCAGCTAGCAGTCGATGGGGATCGGGAGATAGCTCCGCTGAGGCTCGGCCAGTGGAGGAAGGCCTGCCCCGAGCAGGGGTGCTCGACATGAAAGATAAGCGCAGATTGGGTCTAACAAAGAAAGTGAGAACCCTCAGAAGAATGTCTGAACTTATGGCCTTCATGCAGATGGGAGGCCATGCCGGTGGACCCCCAGATGAGAAATGCCTGCTAGGAGGAGAATGAACTAAATGGGATCCCCTGCTTTGATAGACACTAGCCTCGTATTCTGCTATAGATGCGGAGAAGAAGGGAATCACGCCAAGCACTGTAGAAGAAAGACTTTGCAACACGCGGTCAAGAGGTTCATTCGATCCAAGTCTTATCAGGGAAACAACAAAGGGATTCTGAAGGAGCAAAATGAGCCCCAGGTAGCAAAAGGCTCCGTCAATCCAAAACGATGCCATCTACTAGCCAGCCTTCTAGGTCTAGGGTTGAAATATAATCTGACCCCAGGATGGCGTCTTGCGGCTGGTTATTCTCTCTCATACAAAGAGCAGGCGGACTCAAGCCCCCGCCCTCGTTTCTACATATTAAACACATCCAGCAAAATAAAGAGGTGTTACAAAGGTTTGATTAAGCCTATTGTATCTCCAGCTTATCTGAGCAATCCATTCTGCAACATCAATGGTAGAAGTAAAACATATTTACACAATTACTAAATGACTACTGATCCAAGCATCGCATCTTCACAAATTTGACATTTTTAAACAAAATAAACATTGAAAATGTAGACAAAAGAATGTGATCACACAGTTACCCTCATGCAACACAATCTACATTAGGAAAATAAAGGATAAGTCATGGCAATTTAACTAGTTGGCAAGTTACTGAAAAAAAAAATATATTATAAAGACAGTGTTCCTAAAAAGTAGTAAATTACCCAATCTGTGGTAAAAGGGGCTCCGTTTGCCATTAAGATACGGACTTCATCATCTTGACCAGCGCGTGCAGCCTCTAAAAGCTTCTTTCCCAGATCTACCAGGGACATCTAATCAAACAAACAGAACGTACACAGGTGGGTCAATTACATATTATATTCATTATTTGGATGTTTGAAATCGCTACAGAAAATGTATACTGAACACTGATAATACTGAACACTGATAATACTGTACAAGTTGCACAAGTTATTTATAAATGATGCATTTATTTTGAATGACTAGCAATCACACAGTGCTGTTGTGGACTAGACATGGGGTGCACAAACTTTTTGCCGTGCGCCCCCCTCACTGCTCACGCCCCCCTCATCTTATATCAAGTGTCAAATTATGCGGTGGAGTCATGTGACATCACATCACGTGACCCCGCAGCATCATTACATGTCGTGTTGCCATGGCGACACGGTGTCAAATTACGCCATGGGTCATTTGACGACGCGTCACCCGAAGCAAGGTGAGTTACAGAGGCCTCACGCGGTCCCCCGGTATTTAATTTAAATGCCGTGGGGAAGAGTGCAGGGCCTCTATAACCACCGTGCCCCCCACAAAAAAAATCCTCTCCTCCAGTTTGCGCACCCCTGATCTAGACCTGTGGCGTTAAACCTTTTTTTGGTTAAGGAACCCTATAATTATATTGTGGAACTCGGCAGAACCCCGACGCGTCTGAGATCAGATGCATTGTAAGGAACCCCAGCCCTCTTTGATACAATGCATGTGATTAGAGAGTTGGGGATCCTTACAATGCATCTGATCACAGACGTACTAAGGAACCCCGACACTCTCTAATAGTGCGTCCAATATCAGATGCATTGTCAAATTATTCTGTATTTGGTACAATTTTCAAATGACCTGAAAATTCCAAGGGACCCTTTAGGGACCCAAAGGTTCCTAGGAACCATGAGTGAACAACACTGGTCTAGACTTACATTTGCAAAACTACATGCCCTCAAATAAAAACACATATATTAGTAATATATCAGTGTATGCGGCGATGTTATTAAATATATTTTAATCAAACCTGCAGTCTTGCTTTAATATCAAACACAAAGTAACCCAGCTAGCACACGATTAAACTGTGGTAAGTTAAAACAATATCACATATGTATTGTTGGCTTCTGGCATCCCATGGGTGTACTATCCATAAATATGCAAAAAAAAAAAAATCACCAGTTTCATGGTGTGCCAACTGGTTTATTATTTTTGCTTTTCTAGCAGTATGGATAGAGGTTTCATTGTTTTTCTGCTTTAATATAAACACATATCCAAATACTGTTTGCCAATTTAATCATTTTTTGCATGATTACAGTCTGTAAGAATAGCATAGCACATAAAAAAACCATACCTGAAAGCCGTCTAGTTTCTGTATGTTGTCTAGGATACTGCTGATCTAATATTCCATATGCGCACAAAAATGTTAGCATAACAATTTTGTTATTAGTTAAATCAAGGAAAGTTTAAAGAGGCAACCCAAAACAGTTTAAAAAAAATAAAATCCTTTTTTGTTTTAATATATGCAACATTTGATCATCTTCATTGAAATGAATTACATAAACTGCCAATCGATTAGTTCTCCCATGATAGATAAGCAAAATCCTGTTTCCCCGGGTTCACTAAATGGCTGAATTTCAGTTTCAAATCAATCCTTCAGTCAGTGTAAGGCTGCGGACAGTGCGCGCACTTGTGACAGTCCTGGCGATAATTTTGTGTGGCTGTCGCCAAGCGATTTCTGTTCTCCGTTGATGCGTGCGACAGGGAGGCATGGCCGTGACGTCACCAGGCTGGTTCACCCTCATTGGTTCAAACGGAAACATGACGCGGCCTTCGCGTGAAAATTCTAATTAATTTGCCTCCTCCCAATCTTGCCACGCCTCCAGTATGGCCGGACTGGGAAAGGTAATGAATTTGTTTGTGTTGCGAGCGCACTATAGCCGCAGCAACAATGTAGTATGTATGTCTTTATTTATATAGCGCCATTAATGTACATAGCGCTTTACAGTAGTAATACACGCGACAATCATATAAATAACAAATAATACAAATAACTGATATGTGCTTCAGGCATAAAAGAACATTTAGGAAGAGGAGTCCCTGCTCCGAAGAGCTTACAATCTAATTGGTAGGTAGGAAGAACACACAGAGACAGGAGGGCGTTCTGATAAGTGCGTCTGCAGGGGGCCAAGCTCCCAGAGCCCCGTAGCCCTCACACTCCCAGAGCCCCCTAGCCCTCACACTCCCAGAGCCCCGTAGCCCTCACACTCCCAGAGCCCCGTAGCCCTCACACTCCCAGAGCCCCGTAGCCCTCACACTCCCAGAGCCCCCTAGCCCTCACACTCCCAGAGCCCCCTAGCCCTCACACTCCCAGAGCCCCCTAGCCCTCACACTCCCAGAGCCCCATAGCCCTCACACTCCCAGAGCCCCCCCATCCCCCTCTCGGAGCAGGGTCAGTCTGCGAAACGGGCACAAGAGAGGAGGTGGGGGGCGCTTCACGGCTGCAGAGACGCACAGACTTCCCTCCAGCTCCAGACAGCTCCCCTCCTCATTGGCTCACTGCGAGACCATGTGACGCGTCGCCGCTTGGGATCACCATCCTCGTGTATCCCCTGCCGACTGACGCGTCACAGTGCACAGCGAGCCTTGCAGGTAGGAGGAACTGGGGCTGGCTCGGAAGGAACTCCGGTCTGGTGAGTGACGCGTGCGCTGCCGGATGCAGCGGGACCTAGGCCTTACATTACTATGGTAACTATCTATTGTTACAGTTTACAGCTCAAACTGCTGGGAATATTGTCAACAAAGGACCACAAATAGGAAAGTGTTACAAAGATCTTGCACTGCTGGGGAGGTGGGCTAAACCTGATATAGAAATCACAGGATGCTCAGTATATTAAAAACGTAATTATAAATTGAATTCAAAAAATAAATAATTAAAAAAAAAAAAAAAAAAAACACACCACGATCTGGCTTGGATTGCTCCTTTGAAAATAACAATTTTTTTATATACGAAATAAAAATAGTTTTTACAACCTATCACTTTTCGGGAGTATTTAGGCTTTGTCAGCCCGCAAATTTTTAAGAATGTCTTACTCAACAGAAAATGCCTCAAGCACAGTTTAATTTCCACATTGCTATATAGATGTTATGTAATCCCAAATGATATTCAACAGACACACCCAATGAACATTACAAATGCCCTGAGGAATGCTGAGACGACATCACTAACATCTGTATTTTGTCAGATTAAGCAAGAGATGGGCAGGCAAGCTGTTTCAATTTAACATGCATCAGGGTCTCAAATTATTCATTATTGCAGACCACTTGAATGTTAATAATCACCACACTTCTATATTGATGATACAGTATATATACACACATACAGTATACATACATATCCACAATTTTTTTTTTTTTAAATACAAGACCTGGATCTAAACATCAGCTATCAACAGTGATAGTAAAGCCACGGAGTGAAAGATACCTGAAGCAAATTGTGATGCATTTCAGCGAGCACAACCACAATATAAGAACCTCTGGTTTGCAATATTTATTATTTAAATAAATGTTTTCCCAGGAAGTAATACATTGAGGAGTTACCTCTCGTTTTCAAGTATGTCCTGGGCATAGAGTTAAAATGACAAATAATACATGGTTACAAAAACAGTTACATAAATGAACAGGGTATACATTAATATACAATACATTGCATGCACAGTTAAAGAAGATGTATATTATAGGTGTATGAAACAGTTGCAGACCAGATTAAAGTGTGAGACAGCTTTAGTTTTGAAAGAACTTAAACTGGTGGTGGATGTGAGAGACTCCAGGTTGTTCCAGTTTTGGGGTACATGGTAAGAGGAGGAGCGGCCGGATACTTTGTTGAGCCTTGGGACCATGAACAGTCTTTTGGAGTCTTATCTCAGATGATAAGTGCTGCATGTGGTAGGGGTGAGGAGATTGTTCATATAGACGGGTAGCTTGCCCAGAAAGTATTTGAAGGCAAGACAGGAAAGGTGAACTTTGCGCCTAGACTCGAGTGATGACCAATCTAGTTCTTTGAGCATTTCGCAGTGATGTGTGTTGTAGTTGCATTGGAGAAGAAAACGGCAAATTGAGTTGTAGAGGGTGTCAAGTTTGCTAAGGTGGGTTTGGGGTGCCGAGCCATATACTATGTCTCCATAGTCGATAATTGGCATTAGCATCTGCTGTGCGATACGCTTTCTGACCAGCAGGGTCAGGGAGGATTTGTTCCTGTAAAGTACACCTAGTTTGGCATAGGTTTTGGATGTCAGGGTATCAATGTGCATCCCGAATGTTAAGTGGGAGTCAAACCATATGCCCAGGTATTTAAAACTAGTAACAGGAGTTAGGGTGGTGGTAGCGTTGGTTCTGATCTGGAGCTCAGTCACTGAAAGCTTTAAAATTTTAGTCTAGGTCCCAAATACCATTGTTACAGTCTTGTCAGTGTTTAAAAACAGTTTGTTTTGGGAAATCCAGTTTTCGAGTCACAAAAAGTCAGACTGAAGTATGTGTTGAAGGTCGGAGAGGCTATGGCTATGTGCATATAGGATTGTGTCATCTGCATACATGTGTATTGAAGCTTCCTTACAAGCTGTGGGATGATCATTGATGAACACGGAGAAGAGTAGGGGCCCCAGAACAGAGCCTTGCGGGACACCACAGGTGATATCCAGGGGGTTGGAGTTAGAGCCTGAGATTGGCACATGTTGGGATCTACCTGATAGGTAGGACTGAAACTAGTTTAAAGCATGCTTCCCTATTCCAGAGCTCTGGAGTTTGTTAAGCAGGATAGCATGATCAACAGTATCAAAAGCCTTTGCAAAATCTAGGAATATTGCACCAGTGAGTTGTCCCTGTTCCATTCCACACTGGATTTCATTGCAAACATTTAGCAGGGTAGTTACGGTGGAGTGTTTGGGGCGAAAGCCAGATTGGAATTGGCTAGGGAAATTTGTCATGGTATAGTAATCGCTTAATTGGTAGTGGACACACTTTCCCATGACTTTGTATAGAAGAGAGATATCAGAAAAAGAACATTTACTGCAGAAATAGCTAAAACTTCTCAGAATTATATAATTTGCCTAAAGGCTACAGAGAAATAAAATTAACATTTTGGTTAAAAGAGCTGCACCTCCGAGTTGAATTACCCTCCAGTAAGTTATAACTTATAAGAGACCTCAAATGAAAGTAAAAACTCCCCCTTATTTAGCAGGCGATGATTTACTACTAGTTTATTTGGACTCAAGAGTGCATATAAGCACAAGAGCCCTGCTAGGCTGAACAAATCTTATTTATTGGTGTAAGTCAAGACATGCGCAAACAAATTTTTTTTTTTGACGAATCTTGGGAATCCCACAAGATTTTATTTTTTATTGCATGTGCAAACCTGTCCTACATATATTTTCTTATGTGTTTGACGAATTTGTGGATAGGTAACAGAAATTAACGTCGAAGATTATCGGGTTAATTCTATACAGTATATGCAAAAGTGGCCGTTTCCCGGCAAAATAAAAATAAAACACCGACTTCAATAGGGATTTTCGGCCAGAAACAGTCCAAACTGCCACTTTGGCGTATATAGGATAAGGAGGCCCTAAGTACATTTGATAAACCATTCACGCACCCATAGCCTGAGCTGCTGGGGAGGTTAGCAAATATATGAGATTTTCTTTTTTGACAAGTTATGAAACATCTCTGAACTGGCATTCAATAAAATGTTTAAATGTAAATTTTAACACACAAAAAAAGTTAAATATACTTCAAGATTTTTGTAAGCATTGATTACATCTGCACGTTAACAGTTTCAGAGTAAAAGTTTGCATTTAGCCGACTGAGTAATAGCAAAGAACTTGGCATGAGCAGACAGCCAAAGAGCCAAATTACTGAAGAGCCCCAAGGGATGTTCCTGGTTTTAAAACTCCCATCCCAATAGATTTCCTACAGAGGAAAATGCACTGACATCTAGAAATCGTGCTATACCTGTCCCTGATAATTAGGATAAACAGGGCAGCCTTTTCTTCAAGCACATATGAGGATCAATGCATCAACAGTAAACATATTGTTTTGACATATTGCTGTTATTTGGAGCAGAGCTTGGCGGTATGTAGGAAGTTTCTTACATCGGATGCAGAATTTTAGAGACTTAAGCCACTTCAGAGATGGAGCATTTTCTGGGGCAAATACTGTAAAAGGGAAAAAGGACGGTGCACAGAAACACAGAATGTGATGCATCTCATTATAATATGCGCACCATGTAACTTCTCCCACTGACACTCCCCGAGGTTCAAGCTGGGGCAGATGGGGAAAAATTGTTGCAAAATTCTTTGCTATATAGGTGCAGCATGAAATGTTTTGGTTTTGTGCCAAAATGACGACTTCAAAACATAGACACCATGGTCTACAAGTCCTATATTCACCGATAGCAGCAAAGTGATCATTCATTTATTGCAATTTATTTTGTGTTCAATGATTGGTAATAATCCTCCCTGTGCCAAAGGCAAAAAAGGTTTCCAAAAGCATCAAGCTTGTCAAGTCTTGCCGATTACCAACCTTAATGATACTCTTTGATTCTAATGAATCTCACCTGTTGAAGTGTATGATTTCCATAAACAATATATTTTCTTGAACTGCATAAAACCAAAAACTCGCTCATTTGGGTCGTTGATTGATAACTGAGTCTGCCTGGACTATCTTTCCATCTGAACATGAAAACCTATTGTGTAAATGTATCTTCCACAGCAGATTGCAACCTATCTCTGCACCAAGATCTCCTCCACCCACACTATTATACCTGTAGCATATTCTCAAGCATTTGCGATGCTATATTTAATTATGTAAGGCTTTGAGAGAATTATAAAAATAATATTGTCGCCAACTTTAATATTATTCTAGACAGAGGTAAAATAAGAGCTATTCGCGTCGTGTGCGCGTGATGCTCGTTCTGGGCAGCAGCACGACCGGGTGGACGCCAGGCAGCGTGCGATAAAGAGGCATGGTGAGGGCGCGGCCATGACGTCACGCGGCAGATTCGTCCTCGTGACGACTGCTCCGTCGCCACTAGCAAAGACAAAATCCTTGTCTGCTAAATGTGGTAGGACATCGCGCTGGGGCACACAGGCAGCTACTGAGGCCGGCCCCATAGAGGGCCGTACCTTGTGTGCGCCACGCACCCTGTCGCGGCCACTGGGGACCTAGCTATAGGGGTGCAGTGACTCCTTTTCCAAATGTTTACTTTTGTCTGAAGTGTTTACTCCTATTAGATCTCCTATTATTTTGTCACATGTACTACTACTGTGAAGTGCTATGTAAATGGATGGCATTACACATATTCAAGTCTACAGCAAACTGTCCATATTCATAGACCATGTATTGTAGAGCTAGTTTAACAAGGTTCAAGTGAGTTTCTGGGGCTCACAAACATTTGAATTAGACAAAAACTCCATGAAAAGTTATGAACGAGTTGGTCTCACCCCGAAGGAGTGAAATTTGACAGACCAGACCCTTGCTCTTCAAGGGTTTATTTCAAGCTTAAACACGCCTCACAAAAAAAAAAAAAAAAACATTAAATGTAAACATAATACCCAATATAACTATACACTTCAATCATTCTAAAGTACAAGTTGGTTCATCGAAAAACCAAAAACATTTAAGCATTACCCCCACTACTAATCCTAATCACTAACACAAACTCCCCCAAGGTCTAAGTTGTTGACCAAAACATTGTTAAAGATGGCATCCTGTCTGGGTGCAAACCGCAAAGTACTGGAATTCAGGAAAAGATTGGGAGCAGGCACACCAGGACAAATGAAAATAGTTTATTACAAAACAATCATTTGATTGTATGTATGTATTCATTTATATAGCACCATTAATGTACATAGCGCTTCACAGCAGTAATACACATGACAATCATAAATAATACAAATAACACAATGGGAAGAAGTGTTTCAGACATAAAAGTAACATTTACATTTTTCTTCAGTCCTTGTGTGCCTACTCACAGCAGCAGAGCACTCACCAATTTAGAAACACAAAATGATTATATAGGGTTACATAGGTAGGTAGAATAGCCAAAAAGAGAACAGGCATTCCAAAATGCAAAAAAACAAGTGTAATTTAATTACTCAACATTTTGGCTCTCATGGGAAAATAAAAATTATTAAACTTTTTTAGGTCCTGTCCCATTTAAAAAAAAAATATATATATATGTATATATATATATATATATATTATACGGAGAGCGCTCCAAGCATGAGCGTCGGGTGTCCTGTATGTAAGCGCGCGCGGGGCATTGCGGGTAGTTGAGCGCACTGGAAAGTATACATTTTTTGTTTATCTAAGCGCCGAGCGTGTGCACACACACACATTGCGTGAGCTAGGACTTACATATATCTATACATGTAAGTAACCGCCGCCCTCTCAGCACTAGCGGGGACGTTCCCCGTATAATAGTTCACACCGGTCGTGTCTCAGGGGTTAAAGTGAAACAACTTTTTTCACTGGAACCTATGTGATCAGTTCTTATATTGTATATTCCACCAGTGCAGCATATTACACTATTAGACTTATTGTCAGATATGCATTGTCACTGATTATACACCATCGAAGACAGTTCAGATATTAAAAGGTTTGTCTCATGTTATTTTAAATTCCATGCTGTGTCTTTGTGAAGTTGCTTTAATACATTTTGTATTTTTGGATATGCTAGAGTGCTTATTTTTGGCTTCTGTTTGCATGTGCGTGTACACACACACACACACACACACACACACACACACACACACACACACACACACACACACACACAAATAAATAATATCACTTGTGAGCACATTCACGTATCGGACAGGTCTGCAACCCTGCCTTTCAACCATCACCTAGCATAGTGGTCCCACTGCAAGGGATTCTGGGAAATGACATGCAAATAAGCACTGTGTCACATTTTGCCTGGAATATCCATACCCATGGATACATAGATATATAAACATACATACATATAAAAACAGGACTCGCACTTCCAAGATCCAAAAGTGAAATGTATTCCTCACCGTTTCAGCTCCCAATGGAGCCTTTATCAAGAGAACGTTGGGAGTCGAAACATTGAGGAATAACTTTCACCGTAGGATCTTGAAGTGCCTGTCCTGTTTTCTCCTATTACATGTGTTGCTTTGCTGACACCCGAATTATTTTTTTCAGTTGCGGCGCAGAGTAAATGAGTACTGCAATAAGTATTAGGCGAAACCTTTAATTTTTTAACCAACGATATAACAAAAAACAGGTTTCGAGAGTTCTCTTCCTAAGGTGAAGCAACACACACACACACACACACACCAGTGTATAAACGTGTGCGTACATACACACATTGAAATAAATATGTTTTGTCCTTTTCAATTCATGGTAGAATACGTGTGTGTGTGTGTGTGTGTGTGTGTGTGTGTGTGTGTGTGTGTGTGTGTGTGTGTGTGTGTGTGTGTGTGTGTGTGTGTGTGTGTGTGTGTGTGTGTGTGTGTGTGTGTGTTCTACCATGAATTGAAAAGGACAAAACATATTTATGAAACCAAGAGATGCCTCGTTACATTTTATCCCGAACATCAGAAACGCGAGTCTCTCGTACAGTCTCCCGAATAGAAGACTTATTACGATTATTATTATTATTCCGCCCCGTGTGAGGAGATACCTGGCAGAAGGGCAGAGGCCTCCCTCACCGCCATCCCCCTCATCCACATCCCGCCCCTCGTGAGGAGATACCGGGCAGAGGCCTCCACCCTCCTCACCGCCGCACGCGAGGCAGCCCCATCCCGCCCCGTGTGAGGAGATACTGGGCAGGAGGAGGGCAGAGGCCGCCATCACCCTCACCGCTGCACACGAGGCAGCCCCTTCCCGCCCGTCTCAAGCCCCTCGGAACATCCCCACCCGGGGGAACCGCCCGACACCCCACATCCCGTATCCCCGGAAACCCGCCGCTTATAACGCAATCAACAGGAAATCGTTCGGATGCTCTGGGTTCCGGGGGAAGTTGAATTATTTTTTTTTTCTAACCCAGCAAAAAGAGATCAACTTCCACATCCGGTAGGGCCCCGACACCCAACACTGACCTGGAAAAGATTCGGTAACCCGACCACAAAGCGCCGGCGGTGCTTACCGTGCCCGCCGTGTGCGTGACGGCGAAGACTCTCCCCCCTCCGCGCTTGTTCGCCGTGGAGCCGCACCGGGACTATTTACTCCTCGCGCCGTCTCACCGGCGCCTAAAATTCCCGCACAAAAGTCCCCCCGCGCGCGGATGTGCACTATTTTTTTTTGTTCCTGTCTGTGAGGGACGCATCACTCCCCTTCTCTCTCCCTACACACACGGCGCCACCAACGCTAATCATATCGCTTTATTCCTCATCTTATTTGTGAGATGTTGTCTCGGTGATATTTACATTTTTTGTTAACATCGGGTTCTTTTTTTTAATTGTTTCTTTTTTTTTTTGGTTATGGGGGAGGTTTTGGCGGAGGGATTTGGGTGATGGGGTGTGTTTGAGCGCATGCGCCGTGAGGATGGGGCAAGCCAGGCCGGCGGGAGCGTGCCTGGCTGTGCACAAGGGAAAGGGGGTTGGCACTGCAGGGTGTGCAGCCCCATAGACAACAATGCACCCTCAGGATGCCTCATGGCAGGACTGCACCTCTCATGGCACCCCCATACACAGTCAGTGATCAATGTTTCTAGTAATGTTCAATAAACCTGTTTTTGACGTGAAATCCAGTGGTTTCCAATATTTTTTTTTTTTTTTAAGTGAACTTCTTTAGTGGCACCTACAAAAAAATTTGATTTGGACAAATCTGCTTCATGGTGAGGGAAGCCTGTAATGGAAGTGACACCTTCCTCCCGGTAGCACCTTCCTCTCCCAAGTTTCTAGCGAATGCGCAGAGGCGTCCAGCCCCTACAGCGGATGCGCAGAGGCAACCGTCTACTCCTGCGCAGGCGCAGAGGCAAATAACACCGCTGGTGCACGTGCAGAAGCATGGAAACACAAACAAAAGGAATACATATAGACATGTAAATACCCAAAATCTTAGAAATCTATTATCTATCATAAAAAAAACCACAAGTGGAAAACATGCGATGTGTTTAAACATATAACACATGAATTGTACATGATTATATATTTAAAAAAAACCGGGGTGTGTGCCGTGCGTGTATTGTAAATCGAACTTCTTTTTGAAACTTTTTATTTTTGTGATTTACAAAATATATCTATCTTACTTTAGTTATAAGTCAGTTATATCATGTATTCCAAGTGATTAGTATGGAAATTTCGACACAAAAATAAATGATACTCTCAAATCTCTTTCAGTGAATTAAAAACATCACCTTCACAAATACAATTTGTGACAAAACACTGATAAAAGACAAATAAGTTTCACATAAAATGCGTGTGCTCGGCACACACACCCTTTTTTTTTGTTTATGGAATCTTATGTGAAATTCTGAGGAACCCCAACCCTCTCTAATAGCGCGTCTGAGATCAGATGCATTATAAGGAATCCCAACCCCCTCTAATAGCGTGTCTGAGATCAGATGCATTGTAAGGAACCCCAACCATCTCTAATAGCGTGTCTGAGATCAGATGCATTGTAAGGAACCCCAAACCTCTAATAGCGCGTCTGAGATCAGATGCATTGTAAGGAACCCCAAACCTCTCTAATAGCGCGTCTGAGATCAGATGCATTGTAAGGAACCCCAACCCTCTCTAATAGCGCGTCTGAGATCAGATGCATTGGAAGGAACCCCGACCCTCTCTAATAGCGCATCTGAGATCAGATGCATTGGAAGCAACCCCAACGTTCTCTAATAGCGCGTCGGAGATCAGATGCACAGTAAGGAACCCCAACCCTCTCTAAGAGTGATTTTCAACCGAGGTTCCCTCGGGTTCTGCAGCCACCAGAGGGGAAGAGCTGAGACAACTCTTCCAGGCCCGGCGGCGCGGAAGTGACCCGGCGGCAGCAGCAGAGGGGCCGGTCTCTGCTCTTTCCTCTCCCTGCTTCTGCCGTCAACCTATGGCTGACAGGAGAGGAAAAATCAACACGAGAAGACACAGTGTATGTGTGGGTGGGGGGGAGAGAGTGTGCCTGGGGGAGGGGGAGAGAGGGTGTGAGAGGGGGAGTGTGTGAGAGATGGGGAAGTGTCTGTGAGGGCGATAGTGTGGGTGTGTGTGTCTGTGGGGGAGGGGGAGAGTCCGTATGGGGGAGGGGGTGTGTATATAAATGAGGGGGGGAGAGAGTGTAAGGGAGAAAGTATGTGGGTGAGGGGGGAGAGACAAAAGACGGAGGTGAGGGGGGGGGGGTGAGAGACAGGAGTGGGGGTTGGGGTTCCCCAGAATTTCAGAATCGAATTCTGGGGTTCCCCAACCAAAAAAAGGTTGAACACCACTGCTCTAATAGTGTGTCTGAGATCAGATGCATTGTAAGGAACCCCAACCCCCTCCAATAGCGCGCCAAGATCAGATGTATTGTAAGGAAATTCAACCCTCTCTGATAGCGCGCTGAGATCAGATGTATTGTAAGGAAATTCAACCCTCTCTGATAGCGCGTCTGAGATCAGATGCATTCTAAATTCTTCTCTATTTGATACAATTTTAAAATGACCTGTAAATTACATGGAACCCTTTAGAGATGCTCGGGAAACCCATGGGTCATTAGGAACCCTGGTTGAAAAACACTGCCCTAATCACTGCCACTACGTATGGTTTTATGGCTTTTGTAGATGTGTCAAATCTGATTTTCGGAGCCTTGCTCGTTTAAAAAAACAAACTTATTTATGGCGTATGTTTCATTTTATTTATATAGTGCCAACATTGTATTACATAAGTGCAATATAGGGGACATATAGTACAAATAATGAGGTCCACAGCAGCAAGTCAATGAAAAGAAAAGGTAAAGGCAGACCCAGCCCTGGAGAGATTACAATGCCATTGGTACATTGGGGTACTTGCAGACGCCGTAAGTGTAAAAGTGCAAGTCGGAGCAGTCAAGTGCATCTGGTGTCGCCATCAGTGGGCTATTGATTGTTGCGGGGGGGGGGGGGGGAATCAGTACTTTTCTAAGAAGCTGACACAGGATCAGAAACGACCATCAATCTTACTGATTTAGGTCTTTGGAGTTTGACATCACTGCTTTATCAGTTGTATGAGAAACAAGCCCAGGGAGTACTGTTTTCAAAGGCCAGTTAAATATGTTTAATATAGTTACAGTAACTGCTAAACAGGGATAGCTTGGAGGGGGGAATCATAGCGTTTTTGTTGTTGAGCTAGTGCTCTACAAGACAAAAGAACCACAGAGTTTCCCAGACCAAATATGCAGCCATAATCTGGGCAGGAATGACAAATAAATAGAACACTTAGCCCCACTGGGCATCAGTAACAACCAGGATCTGAAGTGTTGTCATCCACTCCTTGTGGTGTTGGGGTCTGTAATTGAATCTCACTGTAATTCAATATTCAACCACAATGAAAAAGATTCTGCATCACACTGTCAAATAATTGTGTACAGAAGACCAGATGGGCCTCCTTGACAAAGCGCCCCTGGGCTTGAAACGCGTAGGAGTCACAAGTGTCCAATATTGCCAAGATTAAAATAAAAGGTAATTTTTTTTTTGCCTGTCTGGTCTCCTGAACACAATTTGATTTCCGTCAGTGCAGTGCAAAATCGCTTTACATGTTCCCTGCAAGCCAGTCTAGTATTGATGTCCAGGGTGGTTGCCACTGTCGAGTAGCGGTAAATATTTTCTTTTCCTAGGCCTATTTATATATAATGTCAATTACACTGTTTCTGAAACAGAAAAGGACACACAATACTCTGATGCATGGAGCCTAATCTCATTAACCAATATAGTATAGATAAAGAATAAAACATTGGGGGAAGCGGAGATTACCACTTTAAAAAAGAAGAAGCCAAGTTCTCTGCAAATGTTTTGTGTGTTGAGAATCCTGATTAAGGGGCCTATTCTATATAAGGTGATCAGGCTGTTTTGGGCTGAAAATCCCCATTGACTTCAATGAAAATGTTCTCAGAAAACAATCTGATTGCCTGCTTCAGCTGATCTATAATGAGCGCCTTAACCTCATATTAACGAGGCCATAATAAATCATAGCACAATTTAAAGCAGCAATCAATCCCAACTAGTGTACTTTTATTTTCTAAACAATATTTAATCTTAGATGCATGAGTCCCAGCTCTGAAGGCCCCCAGCTGCATTTTCCCCCAGCATTTTAGTGTCAAAATAAAAACCTTATTTCTCCCTGGGATCTGGAGCTGGGAGTCCCACAGTTCGGCTCGTGGGGAACCCTAGGATTAAATACATTAAAAAAAGCAGCTTTGGGTAAAAAAAAAAAAATGAAATGTAAGTTTTATGAGTCATGAACTAATTGTATTTATTGTTTACTGCATACAATTTGGGTTGGGATGGTAATGCTAAATAAAAACCGCTTGTCATGCTTGTGTGTCTCTTTTTATCACATATTTAGAAGTGTTTTAAAACGGCAATCCCACCATTTTGACCTCATCCCCTCCAACCCTTTTACAGGATGGGAACCAGGGGGTCCCCAAAGCTAAAACGCATTATTTTCATCACCGAGGACCCACTGGTGCCCGAAATACGTGTAAAAGCACAGGCGTTACTTCCTGAATGTTTAATGGAGGACCAATAGGGAGCTGCAATAAGACGTGGCTCCCTATTTAATCTGCCATTTTTTCTCCTGAGGGGACCGACATGCAGTACCTTCACCGGTAAGTATCTCGGGAACCCCAGAGTTGAAAATATCATGGTCAAGCTTTGGGGGTCCTCCCCTCCGCCCAGTTTCCATGTATTCAAACCAAAATAAGGTCTGAAAACGGAAAAAAGGACGAAGAGCTGGGATTGCTGCTTTAAGAATCTGTGGAACATTTGGAGTTGACTTTTGCGCCATTTCATATTCAAGTAGTACAAAACAACTGATTGCGCAAAATGCACTTCACAAGAATACTCGGTCGTTGTTAGAGGGATCTAAAGTAATATAAGTAGGAAACTTAAAAGGCAGATCTTAGAACACCTCTTTAACCCTTTAGGTGCCCAAGGACATAGCTACTACGTCATGGGGTCTATCACTCCCCCCCCTTCCCCCAAAAAGGGAAATGCATGAAGTAGTTGCTATGTGATAATCAAATTCTAATTTTGGTAGGGGAGATTGTGTTCAGAGCGCAGAACATGATCCATGATAGAGCGATCACATGATTGTTAGTGAGGGTCCGTGGCCCCTCTGGCACTCAAAGCGTTAATGGAGTATTTTAGTAGCCCCTTCCATACACAGTTACCATAACAACCTCCTACTGTCCATAAGTTTTCCCTACTTACAACTAAGACTAAGGTCTTCGGGGCAGTGACTCCTTTACCTAATGTTACTTTTATGTCTAGAGCTTATTACCATTATGGCTTCTATTATTTAGTCACTTGTATTATTGCCGTTAAGCACTAAATACGCTGATGGTGCTATACAAATAAAGATATACATACAAAAACAACAGTTCTTTCAAATACAAGTTCCTTTTTCTAAATTTGAAGGAACAATCAGACAGTGCAAAGTGTGTTATTTAAACTCCTGAAAAATGTTTTATTTTCAGTTATACGGTTTCAAAATAATGGAAATATTAATATGCTAGAGAAAAAAAATGATGCATAGGCCCTTATTCTATAAAGTACAATAGCTGTGATCTTGCACTACCGCACGGAAAGCCCCATTGAAGTCATTAACTGTATGTGCCTCAGAGGTCTGCAACAGCTTTACAATGTATCTCTGATGCCTGAAGCACTGAAATGGGTAATCCATTCTAGATCAGGCTCATTAAAGCAGCAGTCCAAGCTGCCTTTTTTTATATATAATTTTAGTTTTCTCCCCCTTTAATATGTGCATCAATACAATCCACACAATGATAAGTAATTAGCTAAGTTGCTGTTTGGTGAAGATTCAGCTCGAGGGTTCACTAAATGGCCATCAGTGCAGCAGAAGAGGACCAAAGATGCAAAATTCTGTGGGGAAGATCATGTGACCAGTCTGTCACTAGATATAATTGGTGCAGTGCTAGAGAGAAGGCAGGGCTCAAAAAGGGGTGTGCCAGAGCCTGTTTCAGAAGAGGAAGGTGATGTGACTTTGTAAATGGTTGCTGAAAAAAAAATGCTTGTTACATTATAATACATAAGAAATGGCATTTAGAGTTATTACAAAAAAAATGCTACAAATATTCTCATAGTACAGAACTGATTTATTTAAAAAAACACACATGTAGGAATCATGTTGCTTGGTCTGCAGCTGTAATACTTCATATGGGCAACATTGTGCTTCTTGGATTTTCACAGCTTTGCTTCCTAGATTCGTTACACCAGTTTTTTATTAATCTTTGAGTTAAATGTATTGCTTTGTGCCACCCGTTTTTTACTTTGAAGATACACAAAACCAAGAGTATACGAATTATTTCTGTGGGAGTGCTGTACATACAAAATCAGTAAAACAAATACATGATCATAATCACATAATGTATATATAAAGCCAGGAGGGATTGCAGCACCCACACCCCATGTAAACACCACTTTTTACACAGCTGAGCTCATTTCATTTCCAGCTCAATGTCACTCTCCAAATTGCTCATCTTTGTAAACATCCCGCTTCTTAAACACATCTGAAATCACACTACCCCTACGCACCCACGTGCACACCACCACAAGCCCCTCTCTACTTCCGCGTCTTCGTGCGTCGCTCTCTTGACATCACCACATCAGTCACGCATTGACGCCGCCCGGAAAAAAACAGACCGACGCCATCTTGGCCTGTCAGAGGAAGCCGTTGGTGCCAGGGGACCGTCACCGGAGCCTGTATCAGGGGCTGGTATGAGTCCGGTAAGCCAGGAGCGGTATTTCTCATGGATAACAAATGCGGCGGTCGCGGGGTGTGCAGCAGGGAGCGCCCTTCCCCGCACAGGCTCCTGCTCTGCCCCCTCAGGATACAATAACACACTGTGGTATTAATGTCACTTCCCCAGGAGGGGCTGCAACCTGCCCCTCTATGCACAGCTCCAAATGCTCACTGTGTGTGTGTGTATATATATATATATATATATATATATATATATATATATTTATATATACACACACATACACACACACACATACACACACATACACACATTAGATAAGTTATGGTGGGTGAAATACTGTTCATGTATCAAATGCAGCAGGGCACTCCATGGTCGATTCAGGTAAGTGCCAACCAGAATCAATGGAGAAGACCATTATTTCTCACATATCTACGTTTCTGTCCTGTAGACGTAGAGAGACCTTTGTCAAGATGACTATATGTATCTGCACATTTGTATGTATACATATACTTTCATACATATTTTATAGATATAGATATATATAGATCAGATGTTCATTGATGATTTTTTCCAGGTGTTGTATACTCGTTTGCTTGTTGGTTAGCAATTATGTTATAGTAAAATCTGAAGAAAGACCAGCGTACACCTTGTTACCTGTAGCTTCTATATGATGTGGTGTGTGTGTGTGTATGTGTATATATATATATAAATATATATATATATATCTTTAGCGCCATTAATGTACATAGCGCTTCACAGCAGTAATACACATGACAATCATATAAATAACAAATAATACAAATAACAGATCATAGGAATAAATGCTTCAGACATAAAAGTAACATTTCGGAAGAGGAGTCCCTGCTCTGAAGAGCTTATAATTTAATTGGTTGGTGGGAAGAACGTACAGAGACAGTAGGAGGGTGTTCTGGTAAGTGCGTCTGCAAGGGGCCACGGTTGATGTATGAGATGTAAAGTATCAGGAGCTACTCATATGCTTTAAGCAGGTGTGTTTTAAGGTGGGTCTTAAATGTGGATAGAGAGGGTGCTAGTTGGGTATTGAGGGGGAGGGCATTCCAGAGGTGTGGGGCAGTCGGTGGGAGAGGGCTTTAGATACAAAGGGGGTAGAGAGAAGACACCCTTGAGCAGAACACAGGAGTCTGGATGGTGCATAGCGAGAAAGAGCTGAGATGTAAGGATGGGCAGAAGAGTGTAAAGCTTTAAAAGTGAGGAGAATTGAGTGCGAGATGTGGGATTTGGTAGGAAGCCAGGAGAGGGATTTCAGCAGAGGAGACACGGAGACAGATTTAGGAAAAAGTACAGTGACTATGGCAGCAGCGTTTTGGCTAGATTGTAGGGGAGACCGGTGAGATGCAGGAAGACCAGACAGCAGGAGGTTACAGTAATCGAGACGGGAGAGAATGAGGGCCTGAGTCCGAGTTTTAGCAGTCGAGAAACAGAGGAAAGGGCGTATCTTTGTAATATTGAGGAGGAAAAAGGGACAGGTTTTAGATACGTTTTGAATGTGAGAGAGGAGTCGAGTGTGACCCCTAGGCAGCGTGCTTGGGCTACTTGGTGAATGATAGTACTTCCAACAGTAATGTGGAAGGAGGTAGTAGGGCCAGGTTTGGGAGTAAGTATGAGGAGCTCTGTTTTTGCCATGTTAAGTTTAAGTCGGCGAAGGCCCATCCAGGATATCGCAGAGAGACATTCAGAAACTTTGGTCTGTACAGCAGGTGTAAGGTCGA
The DNA here is from genome assembly GCF_040206685.1 of Ascaphus truei. Lineage (NCBI taxonomy): Eukaryota > Metazoa > Chordata > Amphibia > Anura > Ascaphidae > Ascaphus > Ascaphus truei. Next base: position 13,201,811 of record NC_134500.1, read on the forward strand.
GTTACATAGTAGATTAGGTTGAAAAAAGACGTAGGTCCATCAAGTTCAACCTATGCTAAATTTAGACAACAGATACTTTATCCTATATCTATACTTACTTATTAATCCAGAGGAAGGCAAACAAAAAAACCATTAAGGGGAACAATTACTGACTCCAAGAATTGGCAATCTGATTAATCCCTGGATCAACATCCTTTCCATGTATACTTATTTGGTATATCCCTGTATACCTTTCCCATCTAAAAAGATGTCCAACCTTTTTTTGAACAAATCTATTGTATCTGCCATCACAGTCTCCATGGGTAATGAATTCCACATTTTAACTGCCCTTACTGTAAAGAACCCTTTCCTTTGTTGCTGGTGAAATTTCCTTTCCTCCAACTTTAAAGGGTGGCCCAAGTCCTTTGTACTGCCCGTGGGATGAATAGTTATTTTGAAAGCTCCTTGTACTGTCCCCGAATATATTTGTATATAGTTATCATATCCCCTCTTAGACGCCTCTTTTCTAATGTAAATAAATCTAATTTAGCTAGCCTCTCCTCATAAGTTAGAATGTCCATCCCTTTTATTAATTTGGTGGCTCTTCTCTGCACTCTCTCTAGTTCCATAATGTCTTTTCTTAGGATTGGTGCCCAAAATTGTACTCCATATTCAAGGTGTGGTTGAAAAGTAAATTTGTGTGTCGTTAGCATAGAGGTGAAATTTAAACCCAAGAGATGTGATTAAGTCACCTAGAGAAAGTGTGTACAGAGAAAAGAGAAGAGGTCCCAGGACAGAGCCCTGGGGTACCTCCACAGAGAGTTAGATGGAGGAGGTGTTGGCAGAAGAGACACTGAAAGTACGATGGGATAGGTAAGAGGAACCCCAGGATAGAGCTTTGTTACGAATACCAATAGTATGGAGAATGTGAAGAAGAGGGTGGTCCACGGTGTCAAATGCTGCGGAGAGGTCGAGTAATATGAGCAGAGTGTAACGACCTCTGCCTTTGGCAGCATGGAGGTCATTAATTATTTTAGTGAGGGCTGGTTCAGTGGAGTGAGCAGTGCGGAAGCTGGGTTGTAGGGGGTCTAGGAGAGAATAGGTGTTGAACGTGGAGCAAGCGAGAGAATACAAGACGTTCAAGGAGTTTAGAGGCAAAAGGCAGGAGGGAGACAGGTCGATAGTTAGAAAGACAGATAGGGTCAAGCTTGCTGTTTTAGAATAATGATATGACTGTTGCATGTTTGAAGGAGGCGGGAAAGGTTCCAGAGCAGAGTGAGGAGTTAAAAATGTGTGTGAGCGTAGGGATTATAGTAGGAGCAAGAGGTTTTAGGAGATGGGAGAGAATGGGATCAAGAGGGCAGGTGGTAGAGGGAGAAGAGATCAGCAGTGACACATCCTTCTCTGAGACAGTGGAAAAAGAGTCAAGGAAGGCAGGAGGAGAGTTGGGAAGCGGTGTAGGATGGGAGGAGGAAACAGAGGGGATGTTCTGACGTTTGGATTCCACCTTTTCCTTAAAATAGTCCTGAGGTGAGATGGAGGAAGGCGAGGCAGCTGAGGGTGGTTTGAGTAGAGAGTCAAAGGCAGAGAAGAGTTGGCGTGGGATAGACTTGTGCGTGTTGATTAGTGAAGAAAAGTTGGTTTGTTTAGCTGAGAGAGGGCAGATTTGAAACAGGACAGCATAAATTTGTAGTGAAGGAAGTCTGCGAGAGTTTGAGATTTCCTCCAGATGCGTTCAGAGGAACAAGTGGAGGAACACAGCATGCGTGTGGGAATTTAGCCAGGGTCTGGGGTTAGAAGGGCGAGGATGGCATAGAGAAAGCGGGCATGTATATCAACAGAGGATAAGGCAGAGTTGTAGTTCCTGCCCAGGTAGTCAGGGTCTGGAGCAGGGTTGAGAGAGGAGAGGGAGGAGCGTAAAGTGGAATCAATGGCTTGTAGGTTAATAGAGCGCAGGTTAAACGAGGGGGAGATGGAGAAGCAAGATAGAGAAGATGAGGTGATAGTCAGAGAGAGGAAAGGGGGAAATGAAGACATCGAAGAGAGACGTTTTTAGTGAAAACCAGGTCTAGGTAGTGGCCATCCTTGTGGGTGCTGGCTGCAGTCCACTGTTGAAGGCCAAAAGAAGAGGTTAGAGAGAGAAAGCGGGAAGCCCAAGGGAGAGAGGGGTCATCAATGTGGCAGTTGAAGTCCCCAAGGAGAAGAACAGGGGAGTCTGAGGAGAGTAAGAGAGCCAGGATTCAAAGTGAGAGAGAAGGGGGGTGAGTAGAGGTAGGTGGGCGATAGATGACGGAGAGAAGATCTGGACACTGTGAGCCTCAAAGAAGGGAAAAGCAAGAGAGGGAGGAATGGGAAGGGTTCGGTAACGGCAGAGAAAGGAAAAGAGGAGCCCCACTCCTCCACCCCTGCCTTCAGGGCGCGGAGAGAGACTGTGAGAGACCGAAACCACCATAAGAGAGGGCAGCTTGCAGAGTCAGACTGTGAGCCAAGTCTCAGTTATAGCAAGTGTGTGTGTGTGTGTGTACACACCATCATTCTACAAAGCTCATTGTGTGGATGGAACTGTGTCACTAAGCAATTTTAGGGTGATGGATACAAATGTTACTGCAAGTCATTCAGCTGAGCTACCGTGGCCCTCTCTAATATTGAAATGGTTAGCCAATGGAGTAACCCTGCTCCTTAAGTGTTTTGCGGTAATACGCCTTTTTTAAATCTGTGAGAAGGGCCACCAATTAACTGCAGAGCAACTCTAGCAGCAGAGGAAATTTTTAAACCCTTATTTACTGAAATTATTGTGGTGCATTGGATAATAGTTATGAATATCTCGGTACACTTTCAACCTTCTTAGAGGAAATGCAAGTAAAATGGGTGAATCGGGGAAGCATTACTGTCTGAATAGGGGCACTGACAACTGCTAATGCACTGTAATTACCAAGACTCCTTCTTCACACAGTGTACAGCAAATACAAATATCACTTGTGAGCACTTTCACGTGTCTCAGAGAGGTCTGCAACCCTGACCATCCCCAGTATCTCTTAGGCTAGGGCCCCGCTCCCTCCGTCAGCGCGCCAGCACTGCAGACAGGCGGGGTGCTGACAGACACAGACCGCGATATGCGGTCTGTAGGGAGCGGGAGCCGGGGCTGGAGTGGGAGGGAGGGGGCGTGGTTTAAGCGGGGGGCGTGGTTGAAGCGGTGGGACCCGCTAACCCCCGGCCTCCCCCCCCCCCCCCCTCCACGGGCAGGGAGCTTCTGCGGGCTGCCCTAGGTGTGTGATCGGCTGGGCTTGTACAGACAGCACTGGGAGAGGGACATTGTATCCGGCTGCAGAGGGAGACTAACTCACACGCTGACACTCATGCACACACACACACACACACATACACACAAACACAGACATGCACTCACGCTGCTTTCCCTCCACACTCCTCCCCGCTCTCCGAAGCCTCCCCTCCTCCCGAAGCCTCCCCTCCTCATTGGCTCACAGCCACACCACGTGACGCGTCGACGCTAGGAATTACAATTCTCTTGAATCCCCTAGCGGCTGACGCGTTACAGCGTGTAGTGAGCTGTGCCGTGAGGGTGGACCGGGACCGGCTCGGGAGGATTCCCCTGCTGGTGGGGAAAGCTCGTGCAGCCGCCCGCGCCGCCATGCGCAGCGGGTCCCAGGCCTTAGCATACAGTGCTCCCACTGCAGCCAGGGATTCTTTTTTTGTGTGGGGGTCAAAGGGTATTAAGCATGACACCGGGGCACTAGTTCTATTTGTAGAGCGCAATGATGTTTTAGATTTCATTCCTCTTAATAGTACAAGAAACCTTAAGTGGTTGGAAGTATACAGTAATGCTTAGTATTACTTTATATTACACCATTTTCAGGGTGGAAATAGGCAGCCAAAAGTGGCTTCTCATTTTAGTAACTACCTCTAACCTTGTAAAGAATCACTTATTTGATGCCAGCCTTATTCGTTTTAAAGAAGTAATGGATCCATAATCTTAGCAGTCTATATTCTATAAAAATATAATTTTGGTTCTTAAACCCCAAATCTTACTCTGGGAGTTTTTCTTATTTTTATACCAAAGGAATATACTGACTTTAGAGAAAACAAGCGGATACTCCATTTGTTGCTGTGCGAAAAAATCCTTGGTCCATCATGCCTACTGTGTCAGCACTACCCAAAGAGCTCTACCTTTCCACCTCACTGACAGACCTCAAGAAGAAGGCAGAAGTCAAGCCAGACAAGACTAGCACAAAGAGGTATGTGTGTTACCACCTATAATTATGTAAGGCAGGGGTTTTAAATGCCAGTCCTCACGCCCCCCCCCCCCCCTCCCCCAACAAATCAGATTCTCGGGATATCCCCCCCCCCCCCCTTTTTCTCTCCATATCATTACCCAGGCATTTGATGAGTGAACCAGACCCATCAGACATTCAACACTTACAATTTAATTCCTCTCTACATTCTGATTGTCCTATATTCTGTTTTTTTATTTATTTATTTTTTTAACTAATGATGGCATCATAATTCTTTTGCAAACAGACCCAAGTAGCTAATATGCTTGAATTCAGTGTTCCCAGAGAAATGCAGGCCATATTTATTGTTCACAGCACACAAATAAGTGAAACAGTCATTTTAAGGGGCATTTAATCCTTTTATAAGGAAGCAGATTACGCATATTTCTTTAAAACAAAAAATAAATAGTTTTTTACCTGCTATGTTGGCTGACCATGTGCAAATATAGCCACGCACACTTAAAAATAAGTACAAACATTACATTTTCGATGTTTATGAAAACATGATTTTATAGAACGTACATTGTTAAACAATAAACTTACACATACGAGGGATTGATTTTATTATTTTTATTCTCAAACTTAAGCTATGTGGCCACTGCCTGTAAGATCTTCCAGAAAGCGGAAGAGTGCAGACTGGATGGAGATGAAGAAAAAGCCTATGTCTTCTACATGAAACATTTATTTGTATTTGAACTTCTTAAAAAAAGGTCAGATTTCAAGCAAAACCAGGTAACGTTTATTTTATTGTATTTGACTATCAGAAAGCAAATCCAACAACTGCAGTATTGTTGTTCCTGTAACTACTGTATACTAGGTTCTTGCGTGCTGTTCTATTTGTAAGACTTGCTGGAACTGGATGCTTTGCTTGCATTGGGTTAAAAGTACTTTCTCATAAATGACATACACTTTTGAACTTTGTTTACATATTTCTCAAGTGCTACTCAGAAGATCTATGATAAGTTTGTTGTAGAGTCTGGTATCTCTTAGGGCAGGGGTGCTCAAGTCCAGTCCTCGAGGCCCCCCAACAGGTCAGGTTTTCAGCTTATCCCAGCTTCAGCACAGGTGGCTTAATCGGTCCCTGTTTCAGCACAGGTGGCTCAATTAGAGGCTCAGTCTTCGAAGTCGAAGACTGAGCCTCTAATTGAGCCACCTGTGCTGAAGCTGGGATATCATGAAAACCTGACCTGTTTGGGGGGGCTTGAGGACTGGAGTTGAGCACCCCTGTTTTAGGGGACAGAGCATACTGTACACCAGGGGTGGCCAACTCCAATCCTCAAAGGCCACCAGCAGGTCAGGTTTTAAGGATATCCCTGCTTCAGCACAAGTGGCTCAGTTTTAATGACTGACCCACTGATTGAGCCACTTGTACTGAAGCTTGGATATCCCTAATAGCTGGCCTGTTGGTGGCCCTTGAGGACTGGAGTTGGCCACTCCTGCTGTACACTGCCATTTCATATATAAGAAGGATATCCTGGCGCATGAACCTGTAGAACTAATATATTATATTGAAGCCATTACGGGAAACCGAGGTTCCTGGAGACAAAGTGCATACAGTTTGAATGAATCATAAAAATGTAATATAAATGTAATTCAAATACAAAAAAAATAACAATACAGATTAAACACAAAAATTGGAATTGATATGTTGGATTATATGACACATGTATACCCAAACCTTGATTAAGCTTAATCAACTACCTGAAAGCAATTGCAAAAATATATTATTATGCAATATTCTTGCATATGGAAAATTTGGATATTTTTATATTCCAACGTGTTCTGATGCATAGTGTCAAGCACTTAACAACTTAAAGACCAAGAAGCCATCAGAAAACTTTGGAATATAAAAATATCCACATTTTCCATATGCAAGAATATTATATGACACATGTATACCCAAACCTTGATTAAGCTTAATCAACTACCTGAAAGCAATTGCAAAAATATATTAAAAATGATGCATAATAAGACTGATGAAAAGCAGCAATATTCTTGCATATGGAAAATGTGGATATTTTTATATTCCAAAGTTTTCTGATGGCTTCTTGGTCTTTAAGTTGTTAAGTGCTTGACACTATGCATCAGAACACGTTGGAATATAAAAATATCCAAATTTTCCATATGCAAGAATATTGCATAATAATATATTTTTGCAATTGCTTTCAGGTATTTGATTAAGCTTAATCAAGGTTTGGGTATACATGTGTCATATAATCCAACATATCAATTCCAATTTTTGTGTTTAATCCGTGTTTTTTTATTTATTTTTTTTGTATTTTAATTACATTTTTATGGTTTATTCAAACTGTATGCGCTTTGTCTTCAGGAACCTCGGTTTACCGTAATGGCTTCAATATAATATATTGGTTCTATAGGTTCATGCGCCAGGGTATCCTCCTTATCCAGTGCACCATTTTTAGGGGTTAGAGACCCCTTTTTCACCCGGGCCGCAGAATTTCACTTATTAATTAAATCACTCATTTTAAGTAGTTTATATACACATATTATTGTAGAGACTTTAGCACCATAACATTTTCTTTATTCATGATTTCATATATGAATGTTGTTTCCCTAAAATAGCGGTGCGCAATCTCCCCATTCCTGCGCCCCCCATTCCTGCTCTGCTGCTCCGTCGCGTGCCCCCCCATCACCTCTAATGCTGCGTCAAATGACGCTGCGGAGTCACGTGACCCGCGGCGGCATTTGACGTCACGTCTCCATGGCAACGGGCGTTGTCATAGAGACGCGTGACTGAAGCCGGATAAGTACGTTTACAGAGACCTCGCGCTCACAGTGCGGGACCTCTGTAAACGCTGCGCCCCCCCCAGAAAAGTCTCACGCCCCCAGTTTGCGCACCGCTACCCTAAAATACACCACAACCTACAACAAATCTAAATTTCTCCGGAATCAACACGACTACAAGGACTTTAAACTGCGACAGATGAAGCATTGAATACCTCATATCCGTCTTTATTTGATGTTATGAGAAGGCAAGATCGTGTTCCCAATGTCCTTTGTGAGGAAAAATGAAAATACGTTATTTAACCTGAAGTGTCTTAATGTAATTTTGTAGCAATATGCCTTATTTTCAACCAATATTTGAATGCAATTTGTCTTCCTGTTTTATGGTATTTTGCTTGTAACTCTAATACTCAGTTTGGTTCAATCTCAGGCGTATTTTCAGTCCTTACTTGGTCCTCCTTCTATAAAAAAATCAATTGAAGAAGCTGAAAAACTTTCTGAAAGCCTGAAGAACAGGTAGGTGTGCTAATCAGTGACTTGTATTTGTTAGAACATGTCAAATGTTTGCAATGCAAATATTTTCTTAATACAGTCAATTTGAAATGTGTCTAAATCAGGGTTGGCCTTCTCCTGTCAAGTGCCACCAACAGATCCTGTTTTACAGGTGAGCCACCTGTGCTGAAGCTGGGATTGATTGAGCCACCTGTGCTGAAGCTGGGATTGATTGAGCCACCTGTGCTGAAGCAGAGCTTTCCTTAAAACCTGACCTTGGTGTCACTTGAGGACTGGAGTTGGCCACCCCTGTATTATTAGTTTTCCCCAAGAAACTGGTGCACCCACAATTTATCCAAGTAATGCTATGGGAACCTTGTTTTAGGCTTTTGCCAGTTTTTTATTGCACTGGATTACAGATGACGTTATGCTTCATTTATTTAACCCTTGAAGCATTTTCACATATTTCACCAAGTTCAGTCCACAGGACAATGAGGAATAATATACGTTTAGTGTATGTACTGTACCTGCAGAAATGGGTTTACCTTGACTGGGTGAGCAGGCTTGAATCGTTTTTTGATCAAAACCTGCAACTAAATGGCTCCTTTGTTATTTGCCTTTGGATCAAAATGTAGAATTTCCCTAATAAATCGCAAGCAAATGGGGGAGGAGCGCAGGGTTTGTGTATTTGTTTTCCACAATTTAAGATGCTAGCTGGAATAAAATGAAATTGCTGCTATGTTCATATAGTTGGTCAAAGAACCTTTGTATTTTTTATTGACCATTTTTGCCTCTAGCAGATGATAAGGGCAGTTATAAGAAACTAATTTGTTCCAAATAAAGAATTAATGAGGTATTTATTATTAACCAGGTATGAGGAAGCCGAGGTCCGAAAAATACTCGAAGAAAGAGAAAGGCAAGAAGAGCAGAAGAAGAAGGACGGAAGTCTTCTTCCCAAGGAAACTCCTGTAGACTCTTCCGACAAGAGTGAAAAAAATCAACCGGTAGAGTGTGTGTGTGTGTGTGTGTGTGTGTGTGTGTGTGTGTGTGTGTGTGTGTGTGTGTGTTACTTTTCTCAGACTTTGGGTATAATTCTATGTGCCGAATCAGCTGTTTTCTGCCAAAAATCCCCATAGACTGCAGTGGTAATCACCGGCAGATCTAGAATAAGGCTTCTTGTCACAAGGAGCTGGTATGTGACAATACGCTGAAATTCAATACTATCTTCCTATTCGCCCATTGATGATAACATTCAATTACATAATGTGTGTGCATTGCCCTTTAAAAAAATAAATTGACATTTCCTCACTAAATCTAAGGGGTTTAACTTTTTTTTTCTCGTTGTTGCAATTTTGTAGGTGAATGGTGAGAAAAAAGAGTGTTTGGCCAAAAAAGAAATCTCCACTGCTAGTAAGTATTAGACGTGCAGATGGAACTTTTGAAGAAGCAAAGTGGTTTATTTAGTACCACAATGTTTCGGCTCTATTACAGGACCTTTCTCAAGATGTATTTATAAAAAAGAATCAATATTTATTTGTTAAAATTAACCTTTATTTTGTTCTTGTAAACTCATTTGATGATCATCTTTTCTGCTTTGCAATATTGAATTAAATATTTTATAATGGGGAAAAATGTTAAGGCACCAAAGACCGAATTGTCAATATATAGCATACATACCACATTTATTTTAATTGTGTTGCCTATTATTAGCCATAACGTGTCTATTTTAATTAGAAGGGAATATAATTAACACGGCCTCCCTGATGAGAATAAAGTTGTTGTATTATAATTTATGCTATTTTACATTCTTTTACATTTACATTCTTTCAGTGCCTCGTGGAGCAATCACACCTGAAAAGCTCTTTGCAATGATGAACGACCAGAACATCAGTGTAATTATAATGGATGCTCGAAGCACGAAAGATTTTCAGGAGTCTCGCATTCTGCGTTCCATAAGTGTCCCACAAGAGGCAATCTGCCCTGGGTATTTGCTTTAAAGCTGCATTTAATTCAAAATTCTGTGCTTTTTTTTTTCTTCCTAAATTCGTTGTGTACTTACTGCATTTAATGAAAAAAAGAACCCGCTCTTTACGCCCTTTGATTTTTAATGTATTAAACTTCCTTGGTTTGCTATAGCAGCCATTTAGTAAGCCACAACACTTCTTCTGATGAAATAGGCAACCAAATTGCGTGCACTGGGAAGCCGGATCTCCGCCGATCGTAAGGAACTGCTGCCTTTGTTAAAACAAAGTCACTGGGCAAGAAGAAAGGCAGCTTTAAGATATAAAAAATGTAATGTAACGGTGTATAAAACAAAGTATCAAGTATTTTTTTTTTTATAATTATTATTTTAGATTTACTTCTAGCAAGATTGAAAATAATCTGCCTGATGCATCCAAGGAAGAGTGGTATAAAAGAGGTCACGTCGATTACATTATATTACTTGACTGGTTCAGTTCAGTAAATGACTTAAAGACTGGATCAACCCTTCAAAGTTTAAAAGATGCACTTTTTAAGGTGAGAATTTGAAACTGAGAAATGCAACTGAAGAAAATGTCAAGTAATTTAGTCTCCAATAAAAGTTCACCTTCTACTTGCTAATTACGTTGTGTAAAGCACAGAAATGTTGTGACTGGATTCAGGTAGTATAGAGCGGATTTTGAAACCGACCTATTTTCATAATGTAAATCACCTCCACATGGTCTGGATCTCAAAGCTTAATTCCTTTCACCTTTGAAGTGGTTAAGTACTGATTCAGTGCTCCACCCAGAAATATATACATTTTTACATTATGAAGATTTGCAATAAATTATTTACTTAATTCACTGTTATAAAAGGAATCCAAGCATGTTTTTTTCTTTAATTTTTTCTTTTTTTTTGTACGGGATTGAAGCAGGGGGTCTCCGGGGCTGAATCCTGTTAATTTCTGCTCCGGAGACCCCCTGCTTCCAGAGATGTTTACCTCCGAAGGGAGTGTAGGTATCTCTCAGGCAGCTTTCTGCCGTTTTAAGCTCCTGCGTCACATGGGCCAATAGGAAGCCACACCGGGTGATGTCACAGCTTCCTATTGGCTCGCAGGGCCCTGCAGCTTTGAAAATCAGCCATAATGTGAACCCTGCGGCTACCTGCATGCCCCCTACGGAGGCAAGTATCTCCAGGAGCAGGGGGTCCCCGGAGCTGAAATTAATGTGGTTTAGCTCTGGAGACCCCCCGCATTAATCCTGTATAAAGAAAAAAATGGCTTGGATTATCTCTGATTTTCCAAATGACCTTCTTCCTGAAGGTGCCCGATATTTCGTCTTGTCATACGTACATTGCATCTGATATGTCATTATTTTGGTTTTACACAGTGGGAAAGTAAAACTATTCTACGAAGCGAACCTTTCGTTTTAGAAGGTGGTTATGAAAACTGGCTTTTTTGTTACCCCATGTACACCACAAATGGGAAAGTACTTGTACCCAAGGGAAGCCAAAATGAAGCCGTGTCTGTTTCACGTAAGTTTATGCTTTGTCGTCTATGAAACATCTGGTTCTAGCTCCACGTGTGTTGCCTGCAAAACAGAATTGGAATGCAACATTTTCACTTCTTTGTGTTGCATGTACATTCAATTGATATCTTTTCATATATACATCTATATCCCCGATAGCAAGTAATATGTACTGCTAAAATGTGCATTGGTGCTCCTTGTTATCAACGAAAGGTAAGGGAGCAATTAGTGCGACTTCAAATATTTCTCGTCTTCTAAAATTGGTGAAAACGTGAGAGCAGAGAAGTGAGGATACAGAAAGTAAATTCCTGGCATCTTATCAGCCGAAATGGGGCAACCATTATGTGACGGCTGTTGTGTGGTCAAGACCGGTTTAAACTCTTCAAGCTGATTTTTCTGGCTCGTTGAGAATTGTGTAATTTACGTTTGCATCATTCAACAGTGAAGCCTGTACCTTCTGCACACACACATTCATGATTACTTATGCGAATTCATGCCTATTTATTCACACTTACACATGCATATCAATGCCCATAAGATGCTATTTTAACTTTGAAGAATGCTCCCAAGCTCATGAATCTTAGTAATAGATCATTTATTTTGTTGTTCTAGTGAACTTTAGCTATCCATCTCTGGAAGAGCCACCAGCGCCTTCATCTTCCACCCAGTCAGAGCCGCCTCCTGTACCCGTGAATGAAATGACCATTGAAGAAACAATAGAAGTAATTAACAGAGAGAAAACGGATGAGACTGTAACGGTAACACAGAAGCCTGATCCTGCAGCTAAAGTTCACCCACCAGACCCTGTGAAAATAATTCCACGAGTAAGTTTGAGCCACGTGTTTTGTTAATTACGGGGATTAAAAAAAAAATATATATATATATATTTTTTTTTTTGAATTATTATTTTTGAATTATTATTTCTATATATATATATATATATATATATATATATATATATATATATATATATATAAATAATAATTCAAGTTGGTTATTTTGTTGAATTTACATATTGCTTTAAAATGTACTTGCTATGCTGTTCTTGATGAGGTACATTGCTGGGTCTCTGACAGGGATGAGACCTGTTATTGCCTGAAAAGTACCAGGTAAAAATAATTATCTTTTAAACAAGTTGGCAAGTTCTTTTAAACAAAGAAGCTTCAATACAAAGATTCAGTTTCGAGATTTCAAGATTCGAAGAGGCTTCAATACAAAGATTCAGTCTACAGTAAAGTGAAAATGTTACCTACGGTATTTGTGTCTTGTGGGTTTTTATTTCCCCCAAATTTTGCAATATTCTTGTTTTATCAAATACCCATTGCCCTTTCCATCCATCTGTTTAGCTAATGATGGCATGATCGTTGGCAATCCCAGCTGCTAGTGTTTTGTTTATTTTTGAGCAATATTTGAACCAGGGGTCCCCTGGAACTGAACAGCTCTATTTTTCTTTTGGAAAATCTAAATAGCTACCCAATCGCGACCAGATAACGTTGCGGCTTCCGGACAACCTCAGCCGCCATGTTTAAATTCTCAGGAAATGCACAGGCACCTAAAAGTGTGTGCACCTCTGGAACGGGGAGCTGAGAATAGCACAGTTCAGCACTATGGGAACACGCGTTCAAATACTGTAAAATTATTTTATTTTAATTTGGGGCGGGATTGCTGCTTTTAATCATTTGTACAATTTGTTCCTGGGTGAGCCGGCCCAATGAATTATATGTCAAAGTTCTGTACCACATAGCGTCACAGATTTTGTCAGTGGGGAAGGTGTTAATTAAAATGGGCAATTTGTAAATGGGAAACCATAAACAATATATATATTTTATTCTCCATTAGATTGACCGCACAAAGAAACCATCAGAAAAAGTGGGGGACAGTAGGACGAAGTTCAAAAATGAAGCCAAAGAAGACCATCCAATAGTTGTCCCAGATCGTTCAACAAAGCCATCCTTTGTCCCCAAATCTGTTGTAAAATTAGAAGTAGATCCGTTGGATAAAAACCCAAAGGAAAATCTGCAAGAAGAAAATGGAAAGATAGAAAGGGAAGAACCCGGCGACGATGCTTCTTACCAGGAGGAACCAGAATTAAAAAAGAGTAAAAAAGAGCAAGAAAAGGCGCAGGAGAAAAAGCACCAAAAAGAGGAGCCAGAAAGACAACCTCAAACTGCCGTGGAACAAGACGTGGCTGAGGCGAAAAGAATAGATTGTGACAAAATCACAACGGATGAAAGGAAGACGGAAGGGCAGACATCAAATATTCCCAAAGAAGTGAGTAATGCAGCACAGATCTCTCACCAGTTCTCCAAAGGGGCTAGGTCAGGAAACAATTATTAGTAGTAGAAGGGACACAAGGTTCTTATAATGTGAGAAGGAGCGGCTCAGTGAGTAAAGACACTGACTGGCAATGAGTTTCAACCTGGTTCAATTCCCAGTGTCGGCTCCTCGTGACCTTGGTCAAGTCACTTTATCTCCCTGTGCCTCAGGCACCAAAAACATAGATTGTAAGCTCCATGGGGCAGAGATCTGTGCCTGCAAAATGTCTCTGTAAAGCACTAGGTAAAACTAGCAGCGCTATACAAGAACATGCTATTATTATTATTTTAGATGCATATAAAAACTTGGAAATGTTCACGTTTAGCAAGCTTTGATCACATCAGTACCATATACATTTACATTAATTTAACGTACAAGTTTGTTAGTGTGAGGAATTGCACGCTGGCTGCCTAAGTAACCAGTATGAAATTGGCAGGAGCAGAGAGTTCTTAAGTGAGAATCATACCAGTAAACTACATTCATCTGTACCATATATAATTAAATCACCTTAACTCAGGGGTGTGCAAACTAGGGGGTGCACCCACCTGGGGGGCGCAGCACTTAGAGGCCCACTGCTCCCCACAACATTTAGATAAAATGCAGAGGGATCCCTTACCTTCTCTCCGGCGGCTTCTGGTGACGTGTCGCAATGATAACGCGGGGTCAAATGGCAACGCTACGTCACATGACGTTGTGACGTCAAATGGCGCTGCTGATGCTGGAGAAAAGGTAAGTGGGGGGCGTGAGCAGGGGGGGGGGGGCGTGCACCGCTCCTGTCTCAACTTACAAGTGAGTTTTAGTGTGATAAAACTGCACTGTTCTCCTTCTTGGGAACCTGAACATCCAAGGGCATTGCTGCTATAATATGGTTAGAAGTGGCGTCAGGAACAATTAATAATGAATTAACATCCATTAAAGTGAATAGAGGTTGTTACATCACAAACGGCACATAAACCCGCGTCCTATTAAATTGGGGGCTTTAGCTAATTAGTTACCAAATCTCTTTAGATAATTTTATTTCACTTTGTTGTACAGCTTTGTAGAACATTTTAGCATTAAAATGTAGTGTGTATATATACAGTCTGCCAGGGGTGGCCAACAGGTCAGGTTTTCATAATGTTCCTGCTTCAGCACTGGTGGCTCAATCAGTGGCTCAGTCAAAATCTTTGACTGAGCCACTGATTGAGCCACCTGTACTGAAGCAGGGATATCCTGAAAACCTGAGCTGTTGGTGGCCCTCGAGGACTGGAGTTGACTACCCGTGGTCTATGCATCTTTCGCTATTGACATTTCTGTAAATTGCGGATACAAAAACAATGTAACTCAATTTTGCAGCCCGAGGGAAATAAAGTTCATCAAGAAGATAAAGCTGAAAGGACAGCAAAAGAGACCCCTGAAGAAGATAGACCCAGAGTGAGTCCTTTAATTTGTATATATTTCTTCTGTTGCAGTGAGATATCCCAGTAATGCCCCTTTAAACTCCCTCTCTGTACAGTGTAGGAAGATAAAGGGACCTACTTTGCTATGTGTGTAATACTGTATGCTTGTCCAACTCGGTGACAAAGTGGTGGTGACTATTGGTTCATAATGGAGAAGGTCTATCCAAAGTAGTAGGTCCCATTTGCATTATTTTATCACATTTAAAGTGGCAATCTTGGCTAAATTAAAAATATATTTTTTACAGCATTTAAAGGAGCAATTAATGTGATAATTTTGTTTTGTATTTTTTTTACATAGGTTTGAAGCAGGGGGTCTCTGGAGTTGAACCCCATTTAATTTCAGCTCCGGGAACCCCCTGCTTCCTGATATACTTGTCACCCAAAGGGGATGCCGGTGTTGTCTTGGCAAAGTTTAAAGCTCCCGCGTCACATGGGCCATTGGGAAGCCGGACCTGATGATGTCACAGCTTCGTATTGGCCCTCAGGGCACGGGAAACTTTGAAACTCTGCGATTACGTGAACACTGCTAGCCGAGCGGCTACCGACACCCCCTATGGAGAGAAGTATCTCTGGAAACGGGTCACCGGAGCTTGAATTAATGGGATTCGGCTCCAAAAATAACCCCTGCTTCAATCCTATGCTAAAAATGAGCACAGAAATTGCTGCATGGATTGCCTCTTTAATAAACCATGGGGACGTGTGGAATGAATCTGCACTATATTTAACTCCACAGACCTCCCCCGTGTTCCCGGAATACTTACTGGTTTAGTAACCTTGTGTGTGCCGAGGGAATTTAAACGACCATTCAACAGGAAGCCACAAACGAGGACGTTTGCGGCTTCCTATTGGTCCGCAGAACCCATGGCCATTTTGTTTCCCCTATAGGGAGCAGAGGCGCCGGTAACCACCTGTACACCAAGTATCTCGGGAACTAGGGGGGTCGCTGGAGCTAAAAACATAATGTGGTTCAGCTCCAGGGGGAGCTCGTGGTTCTAATGCCTAGGGGGGGGGGGGGAATTGATGATGCAGAGATACTGTTTTTAAGAAGACCGGTTGAAAAAGAATTGACCTCTTTTGTTCTTTAACACCTTGCTCCAGCGCTGAACAGCCTACGGGAGATTAAAACTCCTCGTTTGCTGTGACTTGTATAGCTTCACTGTTTCATTCTTGCTAAGCTTGCCTCGACAATGCTATCCCTGAACTGTGACCATAAAATGAGACCGAGCCATCCTCTTATTGATGTTTGCTTTTTCCAGCGAGAGCCTTTGATGCGAGCCCGAAGTGAGGAGATGGGGAGGATTGTTCCAGGAATGCCCGAAGGTTGGGTCAAGGTAATTTATTGCTTTTCACCATTTGACACTTTGAAAAATAATTCTATTCTCTGTAATTTTCCACAGTTGCTATTGTCCGCTAAGCTTGTGTTGGCTGAATATCATTGTTTTGACGTTAGAAATATTTATTTGATAGCCAATCGTTTTGAACTTGCTCAGAACAATATTTTATTATGCCTTTTCCCTCTAGTTTCTTGAACCTGTAACTGGTACTTATCGGTATTATCACTCGCCGACACACACGGTTCACATGTATCCACCCGAAATGGCTCCTTCATCCAGCTCCTCATCACCAGCACAAAAAGCCAAGCTGCAGACTCGGCCCGACGCTGACAAAGATCAACCCAAGTTAAAGCGTTCGTACTCTTCCCCGGATTTAACTCAAGCAGTGAAGGAGGAAGAGAAGAAGAAACAAACACCTGTAATTAATCGGGAAAATAAGTAAGAAACCCGGTTTTATTTATTTCATTATAACTCATTGATACCCATAAACCTGGAAATATGAACATGTCACAAATCATCTCTTATTAAACCTAACATAAGCAATCGCATACTTTTTAAAATTGTTTATTGATCAACTCGGAGTCTTTGTAGACGCCTATAAAGAAGCTTGATTTCTTAATATTGCCGCAACCCACCTATGCCCTTCACCTCCTGTCTAGGTACCCCTAAACCAGGGCTTGGCAACTCCAGTGCTCAAGGGCCACCAACAGGTCAGGTTTTCAGGATATCCCTGCTTCAGCACAGGTGGCTCAATCAGTCTCTTCTTCAGCACAGGTGTGCTGAAACAGGGATATCCTGAAAACCTTATTTGTTGGTGGCCCCTGAGCACTGGAGTTGCCCACCCCTTCCCTAAACAAATCTTCGTTTCCTATCCCTTTAAAGCCTGTGTAATTCATGTCTTGTAACATCTGTCTTGCAGACCAGCAACTCATGCTAAAGCTGAAATCACAAAGCTTGCTGCGACTAAGATCCGTAGTCTGAATCCTGTATTTGGAGGTGTAGGTCCAGCTCTCACCGGCCTCCGGAACCTAGGGAATACCTGCTATATGAATTCGATTTTACAATGTCTCTGCAACACTCCACATTTGGCTGAATACTTCCATAAAAATTATTATCAAGCAGATATAAACAGGTAATGTTTGTAAATCATGAGGAAAAACTTGGCTATTTTACATTTTTGACAGTACTTTTGCGTTGATCCTTCTGCCAGATTGTGTTTTTGCTTTCACTCCCCAAACTTGGACATGGTACATTTCTTAGTGTTGTAACATGCAAGGTTCTAGGAACCATATCGGTCCTGGAGCAGTATGGTTGTGTTGCAGGTTGCAATATACTTTCATGGACCAGCGTTCTATATTGCAGTAGCTGCACACAGGATTAAAATCTCGCATGTAATGTACCTACACATATGAAGAATTGTTGGTACATTCAAATGTATTGGAACCTGCAGCAAATCTTTATTAAACCTTATTAGCAAACCTTCTTTTATGGCGATAATTTTGTAGTTTGTTTCTTCTGCGTCCTCTATGGCAGCCAGATACTAAAGGGATAGCTCCTCCTCCTCGCAGCAGGTAGGACAAGCACTTCTTGTGAGCACTATATGAGAGGGCGTTATCTTAGCTTGGCTATCTTATCTTTGCTATCTTATCTATCCACACACTTTTTCCTGCTTATTTACTCTTTTATTGATAGAAAGCTAGCAGCATGTCTGTTCCTTTTACAGTTTCAGCGGACCAGAACTAAAAGGGATCAAGTTGTCAAGCCTAGAAAAACTGTTTCTAAGGCTAAATATTGTGCGAGTGTAATGTCAAACTTTCCTGCTTCCTACCTTAAAAGATTTTGCATTAAGAAGATGTCTGAGGAAGAAAATTCTACTCCGTTAACTACTTTCATTGACTGAATGAAAACATCACTCCTGCAGTCTGTTTATAAAGCGCAGTCGCGTGTCTTCAAAAAGGCCCAGATCACAGACTTCATTGGATTTGCAGCCCTTCCGTTCCCTTGATTATTCAGAACAGTGTCTCAGAACTTGGGGATTCCTCGTCAGAGGAGGAAGAGACCCAAGTGTTTGCGGGTTCCTTTAAGATGGACGCTATAGACAAGCTCATTAAGAATATGAGATTGACGATGAATATTGAGGACACCAGAGAAGAGTTAGGGGCATGGGGGGGGGGGGGGGATCCTGGAGCAGGCGTTTTTTTGGCTCGAAAAAATAGTCCTAGAACTTTTCTTTTTTACAGTTCTATTAAGGACATAATGAACATGGAATAGTCATCACTGGATAAAAGACAATCAGTAACTAGACAATTCACGAACATATACCCCTCCAGTAAAGAGGACTGCAGAACCTGTGTAATACCACCAAAAGTGGACGCAGCTGTCACCAAGATGGTAAGAAATACAATGATCCCTCAGAGGATGGATCTTCTTTTAAGGATCCTATGAATCGAAGAATAGAGGGTGTTTTACACCAATACTCTTATCGGAATGGCCTGTATCTCAAGAACAGCCAGACTGTAAATATCCCATCCGGAAGATAGGATTGAAGCAGGAACAAGACAGAAACTCTTAAAGGAGTTTTCAAATCTTAGAGATTCAGTGGACCTTTTGTGTGACGCTTCCATGGACGTCATCAGGCTGACGGCTAGCAGTGAGAAGAGTGCTATGGCTTAACACATGGGCACCGGACGCTTGTCCAGGAATAGACTGATGTCTTTACCATATGGATTTTTACCTCGGAGAACCACTGGATAATATTTCCAAGATGGCTGGTGAGAGATATCAATTTTACCCCAGCAGAGAAGGTTATGGCTTTCATCATTAGTCAGGCCTTCAAGACGAGGTTTTCAGAATGCAAGGTCTTCTAGACCAGGGAGAACTTATAATTGGAATTCGCGACAACGGCAAATCCTGGGGCCGGGGCTGCTCTGGTAAACCAGCTTCATGAAGGATCATCCAGAAGCAAGACCCCCTGAAGGGCACTGGGCCAGGATACAACACCGGTTGGAGGCAGACTGGCGGGATTTCTGTACCGGTGGGTCAAAGCAGACTCCTGGGTTCAGCAGAATATAGTTTGTAGTTCCTGGAAATGTCAGGCGTTTGCTTCATCGAATCCGACCTCTCAACAACTCCAGAGAAGACCCTGGCTTTAAAACATGAGTGATGGAAAGCGGAGCATTTCTAGTTTCTATAGACTTAAAAGGATGCTCATCTCCATATTCCAATAAAATAATTGCTTCCTGAGATTCTGCCTAAACCGCAGTCACTACCAATTTATGGCTCTTGCCTTTGGACTGGCCACAGCACCCAGAACCTTCAAAAAGGTCATGTTGGTGATTGCAGCATAATTGAGACAAGAGTTTTTGATGTCCCATACTTGGATGATCTAGTCAAGGCCCCATCAGAAGTAGTCACCAGGCATCATGTGCGCATAGTGCATGACGTTTTAGTAGACCAATCGCCAGTCTAAAGAAAAGCAGGCTTGCACCAGCTGCGATACTTCAATTTGTTGGTGTCATATTTGACACAAAGAAAAATGTAATATCGGTCGGGACCTCCAAGATCCACGAGATTACAAAGTTCGAATGAAGTCCGATTTGTTCAGAAGCCTCGCAAGACCATCAAGGGCTCAATTCATGCACACAATTGGATTTCTAAAGTCAGTCACATAGTGCCTTGGTCCACTTGAATGGCATTTCCTCTGTTGTGATGGACACCTAAATCTAACTTAAAATATAGGCTCTCATTGTTACCAAGCACAAAGCTGAGCCTACAATGGTGGACCTCAGTCACCAACATGGGCAAGGGCAAGTCTTTGATACTAACAGTCTGGACAGTATTGAACACTGACGCAAGCCTCTCAGGTTGGGATGCAGTTTGTCAAGATCAGGTGATCCAAGGACTGGTCACATCAAGAAAGATGCCAGCCAATCAATGTATTAGAAATGTGAGCAATATTTGCACCAATTAAGGTCTTCAGGCCTCGTTGAGGGGTTCCCCATTCAGGGTCCTAGCCGACCACGTCACTACAGTAGCCGACAAGGGAGTATTTTCAGAAGCCTCCAGAATCCTACACTCTGAGAAAGATTCCATGCATCTCCGCAGCCTTCATTTCAGGAACCAGAAATTACGAAGCAGGCATTACATTCACCCAGGAGAATAGGGACTAGACGAGAACATTTTCAATCAGTTTGTTCGGCAAGGGGGGGTCAACCACAGGTTGGACTGTCCCAGAGTTTCAAACCAAAGTAGGATCAGACTTTCATATCACTCAGTATATTATAGTCCCCTCATTTTGTCCAAACCCTTTTTCTTACAAAGGGCAACAGTGGCACAATCTGGATGTACAGTAGTTAGGGCTCTAACAACATATGTGCAGAGGTCTGATAGTACTAGGAAAACCTCTAGGTTATTTGTCCGTTACAATGGACCCAGAAAGGGTCAGGCAGCTTTCATACCTGGATGGGTTAAGGCAGCTATATTTGAGGCATAGAGTAGCAGGAGACAATCCTCCTGTAGGGTTAATGTCCCACTACTAGGGCCATCACAAGTTCACAGGCAGAAAAAGCTCAGGACATATATAAAGCAGCGGCCTGGTCTTCTTTACACACACTGGCTAAGTATTACCGCCTGGTTGTTCATTCATCAGCGGAAGTGAAAATTGGTAGTGGGAATGTGGGAAGAAATACTCCCTCCCTACAGTCTAGGGATTGCTCTGGTACATCCCATTCGTATTTTGCTGCCATAGAGGACATATAAGAAAAACGGAAAATTACCATCCAGTATATTTCTGCGTGCGTCCCCCTCTGGCTGCGCGCGTCCTTCAGTCTTCTTATTTTTGGCATATTCATATGTTTTGTGCTTCCTTTTTTAAGAACCCTGACAGAAGTTACCTGACCTAAGGTTGGTAACGCCCCCTCATATAGTGCTCACAATAAGTACTTGTCCTAGCAGCTGTGAGGAGGAGCTATCCCATTGGTATTTGGCTGCCATAGAGGACTTGAAGAAACTGAAATATCGGAAGGTAATAATCATCTTATTTCAGTTGACATACTTTTCTTTTTACTACATATGTATAGGTCAAATCTCTTGGGCCACAAGGGTGAAGTGGCTGAGGAGTTTGGCATTGTCATGAAGGCCTTGTGGACGGGTCAATACCGATTTATAAGTCCAAAGGATTTTAAGGTAACGATTGGGAAAGTGAATGACCAGTTTGCTGGATTCAGCCAGCATGACTCCCAGGAGCTGCTGCTATTTCTAATGGATGGGCTACATGAAGATCTTAACAAGGTAAGATCTGCTTTTACCTTTATGTTGATGTATCCGCAGAGCAGGAGTGAGCAACTTCGGTCCTCAAGGCCCACCTACATGTCGGGTTTTAAGGATATCCCTGTTTCAGCACAGGTGGCTCAGTCGAAGACTGAGCCACCTGTGCTGAAGCAGGGATAGCCTTAAAAGCTGACCTACTGGTGGCCCTTGAGTACCGGAGTTGGCCCCTCCTGCCGTAGAGGAAAGTACTTTTAATCCAATTTTGACCAATTTTAGAAACGCCTGAACTTCACAGCTTGTAGAACATGAATTCCCTTATTTATCTCTTTTTTTAATGATTTTTTTTTTTTCTTCCAGTTAAGTTTTTGAAATATGACTGTTGAAAATTTAGCAAAATAAAGCCACCTGCTATTTTTCTTTTGGTAATCTAATATTCAGAATTGAATGTAATGTGGTTTCCTGTTTGATATCTAGCGGTGTATGCGAGAATAAGGGTATTTTTGTGGAGAGCAGTACTTGTGTTCAATTTTAATTTGAGTTGACTTTTATTTCTTTTTGTTTTCTGTGGATATAATGTAACAGTGGTGCAGATACACATGCAAATTAAAGATGATAGCTGGAAACCTTTTAATATATGCACAAACTGCATGTAATCAAGAAACCGTGTATGAAAAGGCCCAATCCAAGCCAGCAAAGTGAGAATCGAAGCAGGGAGTCTCCGGTGCTGAACCCCGTTCATTTCTGAAGATACTTACCTCCGAAGAAGTGGGCTTTAAAGTCTGGAGGTGGCCTTTAAAGTCTGGAGGTGGCCTTTAAAGTCTGGAGGTGGCCTTTAAAGTCTGGAGGTGGCCTTTAAAGTCTGGAGGTGGCCTTTAAAGTCTGGAGTTGGCCATCCCCGATCTAGATGATGTCATTGTCTTTTATTGGTCCTTTTAGTCTTTGCTAACTTTGTTTTATGATGTAGACATGCACCTTTCTATCTGCTCTTCTTCTTTTCAGAACCTCTAATTGTATTTATGTCCTTCTGGAGATATAACTGAAGCCGGTACTCTAGCTGAGGTCTTACCAAAGTTGCATAAAGTAGCATTGCTAAGTCCCTCTGTTATCTATGCAAAGATCCAACTAAATGACCAATAGGGCCAGTTTAGGAATCCAGAATGTATATTTTGAACTCATGACCTGTAAGAAAGGTACACTCCATCCAAGTAGGCCAATCTTTCACTGGAAGTTCAACTTGCAAAGTCTTAGAACATTATTTATCGTATCTATCCACAGTCTTTATGAAGTGCACACAAGTGAATGTAATTGGAGCTTCTGGCTCAATATGTCATATTTACTTCTAGGCAGACAACAGGAAAAGATACAAAGAAGAGAATAATGACCACTTAAGTGATTCTCAAGCAGCAGATTCAGCTTGGATCAAGCACAAGGAACTCAACGAATCAATCATTGTGGCACTTTTCCAAGGCCAGTTCAAATCCACTGTGCAATGTCTAACATGTCACAAGAAATCCAGAACATTTGAGGCTTTCATGTATTTGTCTCTGCCTCTTCCATCTACAAGCAAATGTACTCTCCAGGTAAACACACAACTCTGTAATGTTTCTTCTAGCTACCGGATCTAACGCAGACTGGACCCCAATTTAATTAATGGGAGTTATAAATCACTTGTAAGAACTGAAATGTTGATGATTTAATGGAGAATCCTCTGACGAGCTGTTCCCAGAGCAAGAGGGAGGGGGTTCTGCTTTTGCGTCCGTGGTTTGATGTTCTAACTCGTCATGAATTAGATATGTAAAGGAAAAGACATATGTAATAAGATCAAGCAGCAGAAGCCCTATTTGTCGCATGAAGAGCTACATTTCAGGCTTTTCAGTATTGAATGTGGACATTTGTAATATTGGATGCAGTAAGTCTAGTTGATCTTACTTTTTTGTTTCATGCCAACTGTCCAAGTATGTGTATATATTTATATACATATTTACACACACGTAGCATAAAGGCATGTCATTGGCATACTTTTCTAATGAACACTTTTTTTTTAGTATTCAATTATACTCCTAACAAGTCTCCATTTATCAAATCAAACAATGTTTCCATAATCCTATTTACCAATGACCTTCATCATAAAATGCTGTTTTGTGTGCGCGCACTAAGAGGCTTGTGACTGATTTGCTATTTAAAGGAGCAATTCATGCTCTACTTTTATTATTATTATTTTTAATATGGGTTTAAAGCAGGGGGTCTCCAGAGCTGAACCCCATTAATTTCAGCTCTGGGAATTCCCTACTTCCTGAGATACAGACATCCGAAGGAAATGCTGGTATCTCTGCAAAGTTTAAAGCTCCCGCGTCATGTGGGCCAATAGGAAGCCGGACCTGATGACGTCACGGCTTCCTATTGGCCCGCAGGGAGCGGGAGCTTTGGAACTCTGCCGTTACATACAATCTGCTAGCTGAGTGGCTACCAGCACCATGTTTGGCGGTCTGTATCTCTTGAAGCAGGGGGTCCCCGGATCTGGAATTAATGGAGTTCCACTCCGGAGACCCCCTGCTTCAGTTCTATGTTAAAGAAATAAAAAATAATCGCCTGCTAAAGTGTTGACTTTACATTTTGTATGTCATTAACGTTGGCAGTTAAGATTTGTAAGTTTTATCCCAAACATCCACATTAATTATTGTTTTATATTTTAGGATTGCCTTAAGTCATTTTCCAAGGAAGAGAAGCTCACAGATAATAACCGGGTTTGTTGCAGTAATTGTAAAACTCGGAGAGATTCTTTGAAAAAAATAGAAATATGGAAACTTCCACCTGTGCTTCTGGTGCACTTAAAACGGTAATTAACACATTCCTGCAAATATCTATCTACCTTTTCCAATTGTTTTTAAAGATCTAAAAAAAACAAAACGCCTGCACTTCGAAACACACAGGAAGTAAAAATACCACGTGTGCGCACATTCACAGGTCTGCAACACTGCTTTTCACCATTCTCTTGCCATACAATGCTTCCACTGCAGCTAGGGATTCTGGGAAATGACATGGAAATGAACTCGCAGTGTCACCTTTTGCTTCATGTTAATTGCAACATTGAGCCCGATAAGCTTATGCCTGCTGTATTATACAGCTTTTTCAGCAAAACATGGGTTCAACACGTGTACAGCCAGTAAACCTTCTCACCGACAGCTGTTTTGACCCTTTAAGTACATAGAATATATATTCTATGCCCCTCCCCTTCATGCGTTTGGGAAGAGGTGTCCTTGCTGGAAGATTGACATCAGCCTATGGCTTCTAATTCTACCTTTTCTGGGTTATTGTTATACCTTTATCTCCATGTATATTAAATGACAATATGTCCATTTCATGTTCATTCAAGTATTTACACATGCTTTTTTTCATCTTGAATGCATATATTTTGTTTGCGTTTTTCATTACCTTTATAATCGTCTCGAGGTAGTGCTTTAATACAGTATTTAATTTTTCTGCGAAGGATTAAAATCTAAAAAAACAAACAAATAGAATACAGAAAAAAAAAGTGGGTAAAATTAAAGTGAATAGTCTTTTTATAGCATACCGATTATGTAACATCTTCAGAGATTTATTCAAATGTGTGGCATCTGTTTTCGAGCTATATCATTACTGTCCTTCAGCCCATAAAATGTTCTCAACTCAAAATGTGCTTTTTAGATTTTCCTACGAAGGAAGATGGAAACAAAAGCTTCAAACATCCGTGGATTTTCCTTTGGAATGTCTTGATCTGTCACAATATGTTATTGGTCCAAAGAATATGAAGAAATACAATTTGTTTGCAGTATCAGTAAGTAACGTTATCAGTCTCTATACAGACTAAGAGTGCTAAGTGTTTTTAAATGAACCCGTAGTAGTGTCAAAAGGGAACTCCTAATGGTGCAATTCCTAGAATTCTAGCAAAAATGTGTTTTTCAAAACAATACTACCTTTCCGTAAAGGAAAAGGGTGATATTTGGCGGTGCACTGCTGCAAAACAAGACTGGAACTGCCGGTTTATTAAACACGCTAAATTTAATGGCACATATAGGAACAAACGAAGAGAGGCACTCTTACACGTTTCACGCTGTCAAGTAGCGCTTTGTCAAAGAGTATGGGCTTCTAACATACGACAAAGGTTTAAATACCCAGATCACTCCTTGTACGCTGGCTGCCGCAATCGGTAAAGAATGTGAAAACCCTGTTTTAGTGTCAATGATAAGAGCAATACTAGCCCAATAGCAGCTAGCGCCCACAGAACAGGTGTGATCTGTACAAATGAACATAGAATGTTAAAAAGTAACCCAATGTCGCCCGATCATCTGAAACAATCAGGAATACACTGGGAACATGTATCTTACCTTTCAGTAAAGTCTTTGGCTTATAACTACTAACCAGTTTTCTTCCATAAGACTTCATCAGGCAAAATGTTTTATTTTTTATTTTTAAATGTATCAGTTCTGTAGTATTAGATAATAGTATAGTATTCGTCTGATAGTATTAGTCAGCTTTTTTTTTGAACGCCTAATGCCATGCGCTTCCTCGGGGTGCTGCCCGCCCAAAACCTGCACTGCAGGCGGGAAGTGTGCCAGAGGCATGGCCATGACGTCACGTGAGCGGTTCGCCCTCGTTGGCTGAACCAATCATGTGACGCTGCCGTCGCTCGGGAAAATCCAATTTCTTGGATCTGCTCTAAATTTGCATGCTTGCCGCCTTTTTCGCACGCACTTAGTGCAAAACGTGTTTGCTTTGGCGTCGCACGGCCTTAGAAGGCGGCCATTTCATTAGGAACACAAGGATTTTTACAGATTTATAACAGGAGCACCAAACGATTGCCAGTTTAGGTAAGAATGTATAATTATACATGGTCACATGCTTTACATATACAAAAAAAGAAGAAAGGGGGGGTGGGGCGGTATGTAGTACTGCTGCTTTTATAATGGGTTGTTTTTTTACCTTGTAAATAGAATTTTTGCAGATATATTAAATCCCTGCCCTATAGAGCTTCCAATCTAATTTTTTTTTTACCTGGATCACAGGGAGATAAAGTGACTTACACTGGGATTCAAACCGGCTTCTTGCCATATTGAATAGGACCTTTATGGATTTCAATTAGAATTGTGCAACCCTTTACAATGAAACTCTTGTTTGGATTTCAACATAACAAACGTGTTTGCGTTTGGCATTCACGGTGAAGGGATTGTGGTTTGAATGTCGGTTAGAAGCCCTTACAATTGAAGGTGGTGGTTGTTCTGAGTCACTACTTCCTCATTTAGCAGTAACCCATAATTGGACCTGTCGTTCCGTGAGCTTGCTTAGTACTAGTTTAACGTGTAACGTAGCTGTACAAGCTTTAAGTAAAGTCCTGCTGAAAAATATTTTGTCATTTTAATTCACACACACCGCTCAATGTATTTCCCCATCAAGAACTTGAAGGAGCAGTCTCCCCCTCCTCCCCACACTCAAACACACACAAACTCTCTCTCTCCACTCCTATTTAATATTATTTTTTAAACACTGGTGTGAATCAGGTGTTAGCAGGAGCTGAATTGTGTTCATTTCAGTTCCAGGGACCCCCTGATTCGGGAGATGCTTACCGGGGAAGGTGGTGCTGGTTTGTCCCTTCCAAGGGAAACCATATGGAGGTTTAAATCTCTCACTCCACGTGCGCTAATAGGAAGCTGTGCTGTCATCCATCTCGACTTCCTATTGGCCTGCGTCACGCAGGTTATTTAAACAACCAGGAAGTACCAGCAGCATCAGTATCCCGTGAAACTTAATGCAATTCAGCTCCGAACACCCACCGTTTCCCACCTATGTAAATAATATTGATCTGTATTTGTTGTGAAGCCAAAGATTT
The DNA here is from genome assembly GCF_040206685.1 of Ascaphus truei. NCBI lineage: Eukaryota > Metazoa > Chordata > Amphibia > Anura > Ascaphidae > Ascaphus > Ascaphus truei. The sequence continues at coordinate 13,229,024 of NC_134500.1, forward strand.
TGTGAACATAAGCCATCTGAAATCAATGTGTCATTGTGTTTTGCATAGAATCACTACGGCGGGTTGGATGGCGGGCACTACACCGCTTACTGTAAGAATGCGACCAAACAGCGATGGTTTAAGTTCGATGACCACGAAGTATCAGAAATATCGCCATCTGTGAAGACTTCAGCAGCATATATTCTTTTTTACACCTCTTTGGATCTCCGTGCCACTGAGCTTTTGACATAAGAAAACAAAGACTCGAGGAAATCCTATTATTCAGAGGCAAGAGGCATTGCTAATATGCAAGATGTTCGTAAATGTTTGGCCAGACAAAAGAAATAAATGAGATAGCGAATATTTTTTCCTGATTCTTCAATTCATACGTGATCGTATAAATGGGATCAGCGAAACCAATTGGTAACTATATCCCATTTTTAAATCGATATTGTACGCCTTCCACTTAATAATTATAACCTAATCAATTTAACTCTGTTTAACAAGTAGAGATATATTGGCCTTGAACATGTCCTTATTAAACCATTACCTAGGTATGTTTCATTTCTTCTTCCTCAGTAGTGGCCTTTTATTCCAATTACCATAAGCTTTACTGTGAAAACTGTAGAACAATGTAGGCAGGTTTGGAATGTATTAAAAATCAATGACTGCGTAATTGCACATCACTATGTATATAACTAAAACGTTTCCTTTGTTAGATAATCTATTTATACAAAAAGGGTGTCCACCTTCAGTTCTGTCCTCAAATCAGTATATCGCAACTCGGGGGTGGCCAACTCCAGTCCCCAAGGGCCACCAGCAGGATATCCCTGCTTCAGCACAAGTGGCTGTCAGAATGACTGAACCACCTGCGCTGAAGCAGGCATATCCTGAAAACCGGACATGTTGGTGGCCCTTGAGGACTGGAGTTGGCAGCCCCTGTTGTAACTGATATGTTACCCCGGGCAGTGTGTTCAAATGCAGTGGGGGTAGTTCACTGCTATGAAACCTATCGCCCAGTATCTGCAGATGTAGTAAGACTTTGCTATCTCCAGAGCGGCGGCTGGAAAAGCAAAACGCGTGGAGAGCTTACCCCGGCTCCGGAAACATTTAGCTTGGCTACATCTCTATATGTGCAGGACAGCTGGGTCTCTCCCATCTTAAGAACTGACGTTTGCCACCCTTAAACCTATCATTAAGCGGTTTGTTTTGATTTGCCAAACCATTTTCAAATGAACTGCCATGCTCCAAATATCCAAGTCGTGCAGATTATTTTCTGTTCGCCTTTTGCAAATATTTGGGCACTTAATTTTCTCTAGAAATAAATCTGATGAAATACAGTTTCCTTTGTTGGTTTTCTTAACATTTGTGCTTTTTTGTTTTAATATAAAGGGCTCCGTGTCTTTGTCAAAGTGTAAACATGTAGAGTATACCTGGGGTGGCCAACGCCAGTCCTCAAGGGCCACCAAAAGGTCAGGTTTTCAGAGTATCCCTGTTTCAGCACACGTGGCTCAGTCACACTGAGCCACCTGTGCTGAAGCAGGGATATCCTGAAAACCTGACCTGTTTATGGCCCCTGAGGACTGGCGTTGGCCACCCCTGACGTACACTAATTGAGCTTCATATTGGTGATGCTAATTATATGCAAAAATTGCCTGTACAATTTCTAGTCCACCCACGTATAAAACATGTAGAATGTATTTGTACCTAAATAATGGAATTAAAACAGACTATACAAAATATCACATTTTAATATTGCATGGTTTTGTTGCGGGGTGTTCAAAGTTCTCGAGTAGCACTTGTTTAATGATAAAGGTTGGTTTGATTTAACGTGGTCGGTGATGCTGGCAAAGCGGTTATGGAAAGTGCGAGTTTGCATGAAGGGAGGATTTCTTTGTCGGCAAGCAGAATGGTTGACTGGTGTAAAACAGTATGTAAGCTGCAGAGGTTTGTACTGTGGCTTCTTGAATATTAGACGATTTCGTATCATCAAAGGCATGCCACTGTTTGGTTCCAGTGTTTTTGCAGTATGCTGTATAGTGGCCGTGATCCAGTTCCCCAAAATGGTTCTGTAAAGAAACCAAAGTAGTTTATTCAGCGTTAACCAGCGAGAAGGTTTACTATCCAGATTAAGCGATACTGACAGAATTGATAAAACAACTCCTATAGGCATTAACCTTTCACTGCCAGGGAAACCTCTGGTAGCACAGGGCTTTCATTGTATACCCTAATTATTTGTTTTCTGTTAAAGCTTTTTATTTAGGAAGCATAACATCAGTGCCATGATAAAATAATGTATCGGGCTACTTACCAGCACAGCATACAGGTTATACTTGGGATGCTTTCCTTTAATAGGAGAAATAAATGACGACAGATCTAAATTCTTCACAGGGAAGGTGACGTTGGTTTTTAGTTTTCTTTTTATCTGACCTTGATATTCAAATCTGCGGGTAGAAAATAGTGTTGAGTGGTTTGCTACTGTACCCAAACTACACGTAAGCGGAGCTGCGTTAACTGAATGGTAGCAGTAAATTAGCTTAGCATTACTTTCTAAATTCACTAACGAAAGCTTAGGTCGCGTCCATGGTGACAGCGCGTGATCGTGCTCGTGGCGTCACGCACGCCTGTATCTGCAGCGATTTGTGGCCATGAGGTAGGCGCGACCGGGAGGTGTGTTGGAGGCGTGGCCGTGACGTCACGGAGCTGGTTCGCCCTCATTGGGTGAACCGCTCACATGACTCGGCAAACAAATATATTTGTCTACCCATGGACCGCGAGCGCCAGCGCTTCTCATCACGCACAGGGCAGCATTTTGATCGCGCGGTCGTGCTCCCCGTGAACGTGGCCTTAGGCTGACTTGATCAAGCAAAAATCTTGCATTATTCTACTCTATTTTGGGCCACGTTTACTAACTGTGCTAAGCTTAAGGAACCCTACATTACAATTGGGCCTTTTTGGAGCCACTCCCTCCCATCTTCTGAGAAACACTTTGCTGTTCTGACGGTGAAGGATTTGAAGACTAATGTATGATGGGTACTATCTCCAATACCTTTCCTTTTCAGATATTCAAAATGACTGCGGGCGATTGCAAAATAGGGAATGCAGGCAAAGTTCACACGTGCTAGGGAGCTCATGTTCATCCTCTAGGGCAGGGGTGTTCAACTCCTGTCCTCAACCCCCCGCCCCCCAACAGGTCTCAAAGAGCCTGTTGGGGGGAGCGGGGCCTGAGTACAGGAGTTGAGCACCTGCGCTCTGGGAAGAACGTTCATGGTGATCTGCACGCTATATCCAGATGGCATCGGCTAACCCAAAAGCGTTCACAAACCGTGCACATTACCTTTTTAAATGAAATATTATAATCTTTGGTGGCTTGCATATGCTGACTTTCACTGAAGTGTTTTGCTTGGTCGTGCAACAGGAGCAGTATATCTTATCTGTCCAGGGCAGGGTGACTTTTTGGAAAAAGCATTCGAGACATTCCTGTCAAGTGAGAAAATATTTTTTAATCCAAATGTTTTATTTATGAAGTTCTCTTTTCTTGAAAAAGGTAGTGACAAAAGTAGTGGGTTTTTTTTTGTTTGTAAATAAATGTTTTTTTATTTTTGAAGTGGCAGTGTCCCACCATCTTCACTTTCAGTAACCATCACACAATGACAACTGCTTTGAAATAAACTGCTGTATTTTGAAGTGGGCACTAAAAAATATATATCTGTTCTATGTTGTTTTTTTGCTACATTTTGCTTGTGATCATCACATGCCATGATACCCCCGTTTCTCCTACCTGTAACGAACATTGAATTCCAGGGGCGATAGGAAGCGATAAAATGGTAAAAATCTCAGTCTTCGGGCTCGTGTTTTCACACTTCAAACAAACGGTGTCGTATCGGAGCTGTCCCTGCAGCAGGCGGGTAATGATGGAAGAGTCGGATGCATCATTTACTGAGCAGCTACTTGTGCTTCCTTGTGCGCTGGATGGTCTCTTTTTTACCGTCTACAACAATAACAACCACCACCACTTTATTATAGGCGCGACCTATAATATTGCACCTTGAATAAACGTATTTGCTGACAGTGGGGTGTAGGATATGAACACAGATTGATTTCTATTTCCCAGAATGCTTTACTTTATAGCTAAATAGCCACAAAAGCGTTGCACCAGGTTAAACCTCCAGTTGTTTTCATATTGTTAAATACGATTCTGGTTTTGCCCCAGTGATTGAGGCATGGAGACTTTAATTAACCCCTTAGGCCTTATCTTGTATCAAATATGATGAGGCACGCCTTAGGAAGAAGAGGGCTGACAGGGCATTCCTATGGGATCATAAACGCCCCTCCCCATATTTTGTAGTGTCTAAAGCCTGAGTGGCCAAGGACCACCAACAGATCAGGTTTTAAGGATATCCCTGCTTCAGCCAAATGACCACCAGCGTTTGGCTGCAGAGGGAACCCTCTGCCATAGCCGATCTGCGGCTGGAACCTCTGCCACCGGCTGCTTCTAGGAGAAGGTAAGTTTTAGCGGTTGTGGTATGGGGTTTTAGGGTAAGAGTTAAGCTTAGGAACTTACCTTTGCGGCAAAGCGGGCGGCGGTCATTTGTTCACTGCAAAACGGCTGAGCCTCTGATTGAGCCACCTGTGCTGAAGCAGGGATATCCTTAAAACATGACCTGTTGGTGGCCCTTGAGGACTGCAGTTGGCCACCCCTGGTCTAAAAGGGCACTTTCTTTTTTTTTTTTTTTTTTTTTAAATACAAGCAATTTGCTTACGTGTGTAAGATCCTCGTGTAGTTCATTCAGAGTGTAAATCAAGAACTCCTGTGCATCCTGCTGGTTCTGTCTCCCAAATGTTGGATGAACTTTACTAATAGAAAACCAAAAAGCTTCTGGTGATGCACAGGTTGACTTGCCGAGCCACATGTCTGCCATTAGATCAGCAAATGGTTTTGCAACGTCTCCTTTACCCCTGTGAATGCATAAAAATAAAAACATTTAAATAGGAGATATGCAGAGAAAATGCTTTTGACCGTATTATAAAATAAGGATCCCAATGGATACAAATCTGATTACCTTTGATATTAGCTCACTTGGGATCTCTCTAATATTTGATCTCTCCTTCAGTGTAGAACTGTAGATAATCATTACTCACAAATTTATGACGACCTACATTGGATTTAACTATTACAAAATGACTAATATTAAAGCTGCAGTTTGTCTGAAGCACTTCTTCCCATTGTGTGTTATTTATGATTGTCGTGTGTATTACTGTGAAGTGCTATGCAGATTAATGGCGCTATATAAATAAACATACAAGCAATATCCTACATGGTTTTTTTTTGTTTTTTTTTTATAAATCGGTTCTGTTATGAGCATTTAAAAAAGATTTTTTTTTTTAAAAAGACAATATATTCTAATGTAGCAAGCATTTTTGTTTCTATAGAAACCATTTACAAAGTCACATCCTCTTCCCCTTCTGAGACAGGCTCTGGTTCTTGAGCCCTGCCCTCTATCAGTGCACCAATTGTATCTAGTAACTGCCTGGTCACATGATCTTCCACACAGAACTTTGCATTGTGGGTACTGGTTTGCAGCTATAACTGAATTAAATAACCCAGAGCAAAGCGATCAATTACAGGAGAACGGATTGATCTGCAATTTAGCTAATGACTTGTTAGTGTGCAGATTGTATTGATGCACATATTGAATGGGAAAAACAAATTCTTCTTTTAAACGTCAGCTTGAACTGCAGCTTTAATGACTGATGTGCAATTCAGGCATCAGCCCAAGCAGAAAATGGTAGTCCACAAAGATATATAATGATACCAATTACTAGTAAGCTGTTCCATATTGATCTAACCCTAGCATGAATGACATAGAAATGTCGTAATCTATATTTTATTGCAGCTGATCAGGACTGTCTACAGTTCCATTCTATGTGTATCGTAATCGCTGAGGAGCCTAAAATCCATGCGAGCCCAGAGACTGCTCACACAGCAATTCAATTGCAACAATATTCTCAGTCCTGTTTCTGGTATACAACAAACTTGGTGACTTTACCTAACTACGGTTGTATGGAACTGTCCAGACAGAAAGTATTGCACCAGTGGAGCAGTGCTGCTGAGACATTGTATCCCCGCGTTCATGTAGCAAGTGTTACCCAAATTGTACAGGCCGGTAACGCCTTGCATTCTCCTTTGCTTGTTTCCTGCATCATCCCGGGCAGCAGCATCAGAACTGACTGACAACCTATCTTCACTGTTTTAATAGAAGAAGGGGAAAAAAAGGAATGACATGGTTGTGGTTAAAACACAAATGAGATTCGCAGCAGAAAATGACAGAGCCTGGCTGGTTAAGCATGGGTGCGCCAAACCCTGCCCCCCCCAAATAGTTCAGGTTTTAAAAATGTCCCAGCTTCAGCACAGGGGCTCAATCAGTGGTTCAGTCAAAAACTGAGCCACAGATTGTCAGCTGTGCTGAAGCAGGGTCTGTTTGAGCCACCTGTACTGAAGCTGGGATAGCCTTAAAACTTGACCTGTATGGGGGACCTTGAGCACTGGAGTTGAACACCCCTGGGTTAGAGGACTGCTATCCTGTGATCTATTGTGAAATACAATGATTACTATAAAAGGGGATCCAATCGCATGAATGGTCATTTGTTTATTAATTCAATCTTTTACCAGGAAGTGACGCATTGAGAGTTACCTCTCGTTTTCAAGTATGTCCCGGGCACAGAGTCATGATAATACATGGTTGCATTAAATGAACAGCGGTAATACATTCAATTTACAGACATTTCATGGACAGTTAGAGATCATATATGATTATGGGCGTATGCAGCAGTAACAGACCAGGTTAAAATTGGGTTAGAAGAGGTAGGATTAAGACTGACATGTTTAAAAGGTGCCAGGAATTTCGCTTCAGTTAAGGAGTGTGGGAGGATTATGCAGGTTGACGCAAAAACTAGTCTTGGGAATTAGTGGTACTGGTAATCTACACTAGTGATAAGACATATAAGCCCATATTCACTAAGTAGTGCTATTCCATTAAACCCTTTCTGACGTTGGAAGACGCTTTACGGCTCATTCAAGTATAGGATTTAAGGTGCCTTCCGTTGTCAGAAGAAGCTTTATGGCACAGCGTTACTTAAACATGGGCCATATGTTTTGATGATTATTTTGCTGGCTGGAGGATAGACTAGAGCAAGGGGGTGGCGTCTCCAGTCCCAAAGGGCCACCAACAGTCCAGGTATTAGGGATATCCCTGCTTCAGCACAGGTGGCTGTCTGACTCATTCTGAGCCACCTGTGCTGAAGCAGAGATCCTGAAAACCTGACCTGTTGGTGGCCCTTGAGGACTGGAGTTGGCCACCCCTGGTCCAACCACACCGTGTCTTCTAGACCAGGGGTGCACACATTTGTGGGGTGCGCGGTGCTTACAGAGGCCTCACGCATTTAAATGAAATGCCGGGGAGCGCGCGAGAGGTCTCTTAAGTTCCCTTACCTTGTCTCCGGCGGCTTCTGGCGACTCCGGAGACAAGGTAAAATGGGGGGCGCGCAGAGGAAAAAGTTTGCGCACCCCTTTTCTAGACCGTGAAGGAGGTAATAACGGCATTAAATAAGTAATCACTTACAACGCAGCTGTATACGAATCTTCATCCGAAGCCATATAGCTATTGGTTTACTGCACCGTCCTGGAATTGTAAAGTGTGTAATCTGGGCCCCTGCATTTACATTTTTTTTTTATTCCTTGAAGTCTTACTAATGTATTGTTTTTCCAAAAAGGATCTGCGATGTGAACTGCCACTTGCTGTATGTGAAGACCTGTTTCCTACATACGTCACAATCACATTGTCCTCACAATTCCATATTGTTGCCATGGAGTCTTGTTACTAATTGACTTGACAGCACAGAAAAAAAACCTTTGCGTGCGTTACCTAACCTTAGCTTTGTTTTATTGTGTCAGTCTGCAATGTGAGTGTACGTGTTGTTATACAGGTAATTGTACGTAGGAAGCATGCAGACGGTCATGGATGGTTATTCTGGGTTGAGTTGTAAGGTTCAATTAGGAATTGTAGCTGCAGTGATGCTTCAGAAACCCCCCAGAGAAGGGAGCGGTCTTATTATATTTATTTATACATGTATAAAACCATCCTTATTGGGGGGTGGGGTGGAAAGATAATATTCTGACCTTTTCTTGTTTGTGTCAATGTGTTTCTTTGCATCAGTTGCTTTTACAAGGCTACATTTGAGCTGTGAGAAGGTGGGTAATGATATGTTAGTCGTGCTAATGGATACAAGTGATGAGGCTGCTGATTGCATCATAGTATGCCATATAACTGCACTGTACAAAGCATGTTTCAGAGTTTAAAGGGGACAAAGAAATGGGGTGGTGTATCCAGCTCCTAAACTGTTCTTTTTGGCATTAAAGGCGCAATCCAAGCAATATCCTACATGTGCTTTTTTTTTTAAATAAATCAGTTCTGTAGTATTAGATAATACTTACTACCTTTTTTTTTTTTTTTTAATTCAATTCTAAATGCCTTTTTAAAAATTTAGTTTTAATATACTGAGCATCCTTTGATTACGATAGCAGGCTTTAGCCACCTCCCCAGCAGTGCAAGATCTTTGTAACACTTTCCTGTTTGTGATAAGCTGTTGACAATATTCGCAGGAGTTTGAGCTGCTTCTGTAACACTGGATAATGTTACCTTAGTAATATAAGAATACATTGTAGCTGCTGAGTTAACATTGACTGAAAGATTGATTTGAAACTGAAAGGCAGCCGTTTATTGAAGTCTGGAAGCTGGATTTTGCTGTTTCGATGACGGGAGAACAAATCGATCAGCAGCTTCGGTAATTAGTTTTCAATAAAGGTAATCAAAGGCAACATATATATATATATATATATATATATATATATATATATATATATATATATAAATTAATTATTTTTTTTTAATTTTTTTTGTTAAGCTTGGATTGCCTCTTTAAATTGATGCTATGATATGTTAAAAAAAAAGAAGTAAGGTACACGACTCTGGTATTTGCCATTCTTCTATCAGAATGCTGATATTATGCAGTAGGGAACGTTTTCGTGTAATATTTCTGCATTCTTTGCTGGCATTTTTCTGCGTCAATACAAAAAGGATGGGTCTGAGCTGGTGTAAATGACTAATGGGATAATTCTTTATCTGCTGAAGTGGTTGCTCAGGTATTTTCGGCCGAAAATGTCTTCAGCCAATTTAGACCTATGAAACGTATGTGAAATGTATAGAGCAGTGTTTTTCAAGAGGGATTACCATTGGTTCCCTGCAGGCCATTTGCAAACTGTACCAAATGCAGAAGAATTTACAATGCATCTGATCTCAGACGCGCTATTAGAGGGGGTTGGGGTTCCTTACAATGTGTCTGATCACACACGCTATTAGAGAAGGTTGGGGTTACGTAGAATTTCACAATATAACTTTAGGGTATCTTAATCAAAAAAGATTGGAAACCGCTGTTATAGAGCATGGAAAACATAATAAATCATTGATAAATATGTTACCATCAAACAACGGCTTTAACATTTTGAAAGCATATTGCCTTCTAGACACCCACCATGATGCATCACTGTAGCTATCGCTCTCCTGATCCACATCATAAGTTGTGGTTTTATTACAACTAGTCGAACTCTGAAAGCTGTTACATTCATTCAACTCTCTTGATAGAATTTCCATGAACTCTTCCAGAGATAAGTCTCTAGAAGACTGGGTGTCTTGCGCTGAATAAAGAATAAAAGCATTGATGCATGAGAGGTGGACGAGCAACCAAAAGACTTGCACAAAAGTGAAGGAGTAAGGTTCTCTCCCACTTAGTGGAAATATGGCACGGGCGGCCCAGTAATTAAGGTCACTTGACAAACGGTCACAGTTTTTCCTGGTCGTTCTGTATTCTGGAGTGAATACTGCTCCTGCTGTGCTGTGTTCAGTAAAAGAGGGACCAAACTCTATATTTATACCACACTTACTAAATTCTTCATGGATACTTTCATTCATATAGGCTGAACTATCAATCTGCACAGTGCAATTTTTGTTCTTGAAAGGCATAAGGAGTTTTCTTAGAATGTATATGAGTGGGATGCATTCAGCTTGGTTGAGTAAGCAAGAAATAGAATAAATGTAAAAATTACAGATGTACTGTGTGTCCACATCCATCAGCAAAGCAATTCTTAAGTCGCTGTGCAATTGTTGGCCTTTCAACTCGACTTTGTACTTTTTGATGCAGAGCGTTTGCGCGGGCTGGTAGCTTGAGCTAAAATTCACAGCAAGTTTTTCTTGCAATAGATTGATTTCTTGAAATAAAACTGTCATGTTTTTCCCTTCTGCTTTATAAAGCAGGCACAAAATATCCTCAAATCGATCATCGAACAGCTTAAGACACCTTTTGTTTGAAAAATCTATTGATTCTTTGGTGAGATTCATGGAAAATCCAAATAATCCAGTCCACAAAGTGACACCCAGCCACGCAAGTAGATCTTCCTGCTCCACTTTTCCCCATCTCTGAGCGCTTTTCCTACATTTTATTACCGTCTTGGCATTTTTGTTGATGTGTTTCACCACCCTCTCCAAGATGTCTCCATCCAGCAAGTGTAAAAAGGCAGCCTTTTTTGATAGCTGGTACCCAGATGTCAACCTAAATATATTTTTAGTAGTAATGTCTGGCCTGGCTTTACGTTTAGACCTAAAACACCTTCCAGAGAGACACGAAGTGGCTACAGCATTTGCTACAGAGTAATCTTCAGGAGACCACTGAACTTCCTTGAGTGATGCAATAGTAATGTCCATGACCTCCTGTTACCCCCCGCAAGTTGAATAACGTTTGTTTACACGTTAAAACGCTGAAATCGTAGAAGAGAACTTGCTTCTACGTTGCTTGGTTTTTGTTTGGAGTTTGTGGGAGTGGTCATTTAGTTTCCAATGACTTCTAAATAAAGGCTACTGGACAAAGCTACCTGTACAGACTTGTTACATTCACAGAACAGAAGTCTACACACAGGAAAACCCTGGTAAGGACACCGCAGCTCACTAACCCCTACACTCCTTAACCCCTAGTCATTTCTTCGTGATGTCTGACCCACTGCTATTTTTTTTTCTTCACCCTTGTGATGTCACTTATTTGTTAGGTTGGTAGGGAGGGCGTCTGTGTGCCATCAATTGTAGATGAAACGTCGTTTTATGTATTATTTCTCGGCTCCATATAATATGCCACTTATACACCTAATGATATTTGGAATTGGATAATATTTGTCTTATTCTTCATTTAATTCAGCGCAAACTAGGTTGTGTTTTTTTTTTATTTCAGCATTTCTAAAGGCTTGAAAAAGTTATTATTCTGATAAAGGTGTTACATGTATAATCTTCTGAACTGCACATTCACAGTTTCGTCACGGTCTGTTACGGATTGTGACCAATTTAAGATACCCAGCAAATTCAATCTTACGCCGAAGCAACAACAAAAAAAAACACACGGTCATAGCATGTCCAAATTAACTAAAATTTGCCATTTCATTTTTATTAACCCTTTCTTATTGCTTTATATTATGCTGCATAAAAGTCTGCACATCTTAAACGCTGTCATATTTTATTTAAATAAGGGTTTTGGTTACATATGATAAACTTGCACCCATCATACCAAGGTTACCCCACATCAGTCCTAGCTTCTAATTTGTGTCCTCGGGGGTGAATTCCTCCTGCATCTCACTTTAGTTATCATGGAAGATGACTTGCAAATTTTTATATCTTCTTTTTTCCCCCCTAACCTTGCCATTAGCAGATCACATGGGTGATAGTGGGTGGCAAGCTCTAAAGAAGCAAACCAAGCCGGCTACATTTCTTCAAGTTTTATTTTTAAATATAGAATTGAAGCAGGGGGATCTCCGGAGCTATACCCTGTTAATGTCAGCTCCGGGGGGGCGCCCTACGTCCAGATACTTACTTTCAAAGTAGGTGCCGGTGGCTGCTCCGGCTCAGCAGGCCGAGCCGTTAAATTTGAAGCTTCTACCACAACAATGATGTCACAGCTTCCTATTCGCTCGCAGGCTGTGAAATATCCAAACAAAGGATATATTGTGAAACCTGGTAGCCGAGGAGAACGGCTACCGGCACCTAATTCGTAGGTAAATATCTCCGGAAACAGAGTGTCCCCGGAGCTGAAATTAACGGGGTTCAGCTCCGCAGACCCCCCTGCTTCAACGCTATGTAAAAAAAATCACAAAAATATTTCCTGCCTCGGATCGCCTCTTTAACCACTATTAATTTCTTGGCAGACGCTAAATTGCAGAGCAGGGTTCTTCAACTAGTGTCTCCCGGATCAAACGTGACCCATGAAGGCCCTAGGGCCTCTGCTCCTAATTTCATTCTAGTTGCTCAGGCAGCCGAGTTCAGTTTTTTCCCCCCGAAACTCACTTGCAGGTTAAGGTAACGTATATATATATATATATACATATATATATATACATATATATATATATATATATATATACAGGCATACCCCGCATTAACGTACGCAATGGGACCGGAGCATGTATGTAAAGCGAAAATGTACTTAAAGTGAAGCACTACCTTATCCCCACTTATCGATGCATGTACTGTACTGCAATCGTTATATACGTGCATAACTGATGTAAATAACGCATTTGTAACAGGCTCTATAGTCTCCCTGCTTGCGCACAGCTTCGGTACAGGTATTGCTGTTCAGGACATGATGACAGGCGCATGCGTGAGCTGCCGTTTGCCTATAGGGTGACATGTACTTACTCGCGAGTGTACTTAAAGTGAGTGTACTTAAAGCGGGGTATGCCTGTATATATCATATACATCTATATATATATATATATATATATATATATATATTATAGATGTTACAAATATTATATGTCAACATTTTGCAAGCATGTGTCTTTATTTAAATGCATCTAAAAGGACATTGCCCTAATAAGCCTCTGGCCCTTGTTTTTTTTTTTAATCTGGCCCCTTTGCAGAACTTGGGTCTCCAGTCTCATGTAGAAAACACCCCTCTTTGTATATGCATCATGTTTACTCGTCTCTACCTAGGGTTGCCAGGTGCCGTTTCCAAAAATACTGGACACAATGGTGAAAGGTGCGACACACTCGAGACAAGCACACACACCTCTGACCACTCCATGCTGTTTCCTCCTCTCTAGCCCCACCCCCAAGCTCTTGCCACCTAACCCCGATTGGCTGTTGGGTAATGCAACCAATCAGGTTGGAGGAAGCTGCCCGGCGGCCCCCTAGCAATAGACCTGCTCGGGGAGATCCCGCGGTCCCCCAAGCCGCTCAGGTCACTATGTCCAGAGAGGTAATACCGGTATAAACATACATGTCCACTATTGCCTCATTTTTTTACTGGACATTTTTTTACTGGACATAGTGTTCAAATACGGGACAGTCCGGTCCAATACTGGACAGTATTTCATCCCAATTTAAGAAAATGAGTTGTGGTTTTTTTGAGCAGACAGTGCAAGTCGGACGTGCCGAAGATGGGTTTTTTTTTTGGATTCCTATGAGCAGGATTTGATGTATTCCATTATAATTAATATAATGCATGTACTGGGTAACTAACGTCTCTTTAGCATCTCCCCCCACAACGCAGTATTACATACCCGAGGGGAGTGGGGGAGAAGTAATAGCATGATACACTGACACAAGGTGAAACTGGCCCTTGTAGTCAATATGTTATGAAACGGTGAAGCCATCTTCCCAGTGCTGTTGAAGAGTTCAGCTTCATTTCAATTAATGGAACTACAGCCTGAGAAGACTGAGGCAGGACATTGGAAAAGGGGCAAAATGGACACCACGTGTGGCACATGCCAATTAGCTCGCTGTGTGTTACTTTTTAGCTTCCTACTTTTAAGAGACATTGCCCTTAACTATTAACCTGAACACAATCGGCAACCTATTCAAGTACAGCTTTTGGTTGTGTATTGACATGGGGTTACACTGATGTCTTTATCGCACGCTGGAGAGTTCCTGGGGCTACTATGGATTGCGATGCCCTGCACAAGATTGGGAACATATCAGCCATAGGGAACACCCATGAAGCCACACTGAAATATAAAATACACACACAAAGTGCCTATAACATTTATTTGAGGTTTAACAAGATACAGCTGCCTTACAGTCCAAAAGAACAGATTCTAGTTCTGCTCATGATTTCATCTGCTTTTCAATGAAACCATTCATTAACAGAACCTGCTCCCAGTTGTAACCAGTCTGCATTTGAAGCCTTTCTACCCTTGGTGACATCTTCACTGGATACTGCAATTCTTTTTGTTCCTGGTAATTTTCTCCGCAGGTTTTCCTTCCTTCATTTTCTTCACCATTTCCACAATCTTAATTATAATTTAAAGAAAAGAATGACAGATTTTGTTTTTCTAGAAACTATTTCTCACTTTTCCTTAAACTGGCTTGTTTTTTTTTCTCTTAACGGTGGGAACTGGCGCTCCCCCCTTAGTGAAAGACCACTACTTTCAGATCAGGGACCCCCCCCCAAACCGTTTCCAAACCTTTAACAAAAACAATGAGGTTGGTTAAGGTAGATTGCTTATTTAAGACCCCATTAAACAGGACCGGCTGGGAATAAGGAGGGGGTCTGGGGCACACTGCGCGGCCTCTTACCCCAATCCAGAGCCATGCCTCACATCCCGTGACGCGTAAGGCCACTTGTCTGCCCTCGTGTTGGCGCCATGTGATGTGTCGTCAAGGCAACGCGTGGTACCTGGAGATGCCGGCTCTTACAGAGGCCCCGCGAGCACTCCCTCGGTCCAACTTTGGTCATCACGGTTTAAATGTTGTCGAGGTTCATTTAACCACCATTCTATGATTACGGAAGTTGGGGCAGGGGAAGAGTGCGGGGGCAGGGAAGAGTGCGGGGCCAGGTGTACTCACACTGCTGGGATCCCCAACAAGCTGGCCCTAAAGTGATACCTAATGCAGCGGTGGCCAACTCCAGTCCTCAAGGGCCACCAACAGGTCAGGTTTTCAGGATATATATTGAGCCACGTGTGCTGAAGCAGGGATAACCTGAAAACCTGACCTGTTGGTGGCCCTTGAGGACTGGAGTTGACCACCCCTGACCTAATGTACAAGTGATCCCTTTTCTTCAATGTACAGTATTGATCCTGCTGCCCTAAAATGCATGAGAGGTTTTGTTAGCTTTTAAATTGACGGAATTATATGGAAAATACAATATATACACTTACATCTTTTCCATAAGGGAAACCACCACATTCCAGTTTTGAAAAGATCAGCTCGTCATTCACCTTAACTTCAAAACTTCCTGCAGAAACAAAAGAGTTATAATCAGCGTGAGTGAAGAGCAGAATGTTGTTGAAGCAATAGATATACCATCATTTAACCACTGTGTCCCTGTGCTTATATGATTAATGCAGACTCATGCATGTACAGTACACTAACATCCTGGATACACCTGAGCCCAGATCAACAAAGCTGTGTTAAGTGACTTAATATAACGTCACGTTAATCTTTCCCCGCATCAGTAAGGTTTTCTCCCGTAAACTATACTGGGTGTTATTGATATAGTAACGCTTCTTTTGCCTCTCATTATCTCTATATTGTATTGTATTGTATGTCTTTATTTATATAGCGCCATTAGTGTACATAACGCTTCACAGTAGTAATCAAATAAATAACAGAACACTCCAAAAGGGGTGCTGCTAAGAACGTTAGGTTCCATGGGGGGGGGGGGGGGGGGAAAGAGGCAGGAGGGGGGGGGGGGGGAAAAGAGGCGGGGGGGGGGGGAAAGAGGCGGGGGGGGGGGAAGAGGCGGGGGGGGGAAAGAAGCGGGGGGGGGGAGGAAAGAGGCGGGGGGGGGGGGGGAAAGAGGCAGGGGGGGGGAAGAGGCAGGGGGGGGGGAAGAGGCAGGGGGGGGGAAGAGGCAGGGGGGGGGGGAAGAGGCAGGGGGGGGGGGGAAGAGACAGGGGGGGGAAGAGGCAGGGGGGGGGGAAGAGGCAGGGGGGGGGGAAGAGGCGGGGGGGGGGGGGGAAGAGGCGGGGGGGGAAGAGGCAGGGGGGGGGAAGAGGCAGGGGGGGGGGAAGAGGCAGGGGGGGGGAAGAGGCAGGGGGGGGGGGAAGAGGCAGGGGGGGGGGAAAGAGGCAGGGGGGGGGGAAAGAGGCAGGGGGGGGGAAGAGGCAGGGGGGGAAGAGGCAGGGGGGGAAGAGGCAGGGGGGGAAGAGGCGGGGGGGGGGGGGGGAAGAGGCGGGGGGGGGGGGAAGAGGCGGGGGCGGGGGAAGAGGCGGGGAAGAGGCGGGGGGGGGGAAAGAGGCAGGGGGGGGGGGAAGAGGCAGGGTGAAAGAGGGAGAGGGTGGGAAAGGAGGGATGGGGGAGAGGAAGGGGTGGAGAGATAGGAGGGGGGAGGTAGAGACAGGTGGGGAGAGATACAGCTATTATCTGTGAGATCAGCATTGACTCAACATAGGGGCATTGATGCTGATACCTCTTGTGTAATGGAGGCATGTGCTGGTGAAGTTTTTCTCGCCTATGATTTAAAAGGCAAGATACGTAAATAAAAACAATCTGGAGTAACGCCTGTTTAATGAATGTAGTTGTGTAGCACTGTATGCTTTGCATACATGGAGGAAGACAGGGTTGCAGACCTACCAGAGACATGCCAATTATTTTACATTATTGCATTTTTTAATTGGGGGTGGGACCGGTGGGTGGAGCCAGGGCCGAGTAGCTTTTTTGGTAATTTGTCAAGATATATAGATATATATATATATAGATATATATATATAATTTGACCGTGACATCTTGTTATCATGGCAAATGTCTATGAAGCATTAGAGCAGGGGTAGCCAACTCCAGGTCTCAAGGGCCACCAACAGGTCAGGGTTTCAGGGTAGCTCTGCTTCAGCACAGGTGGCTCAGAATGACTCAGCCTCCTGTGCTGAAGCAGGGATATCCCTAATACCTGGCCTGTTGGTGGCCCTTGAGGACTGGAGTTGACCACCCCGGGACTAGAGTGTTTTACATAACGGGGACATGGCGTGTGTGAGAGATCAAAGAGCACAGCCAGACACTTCCTTACCCGTTCTGCCAACAACACCAGAGATGTCCGCATCAGGTATCTGCGCCTTGATTTCAGAGGCAAGCTCCTGATAACGGGAGGCAAACCCTCACCCTCCACTGGAAAGACACCAAACAAGAAATTAGCTTTACCTATATCTGCACAATGTAACGTGATCCATTCTTATACATTGCTCCTAGGGATGCCAGGCGGCTTCTCCAAAAATACTGGACACAATGGTGAAAGGTGCGACGCGCTCGACAGACACACACACACCTTTGATCCATGCTGTTTCCACCTCTCCTTGGCCCCACCCCCATGGCTCCTGACACCATCTGATTGGCTGCATTACCCAGCATGAGCAAATCAGGATGGAGGAAGCTGCTCAGCCCCCTAGCCACAGCCCTACTCGGGGAAATCCCACAGACCCCCCCTAGCCGGTCAGGTCACTGTCCAGAGAGGTAATACCGGATATATACCGTGTCCAAATACAGGACAGTCCAGTTCAATACTGGACACCTATCAACCCTAATTGATAGTATTACCATGTATTACCATGTCCAAATACAGGACAGTCCAGTTCAATACTGGACACCTATCAACCCTAATTGCGCCAGGTCAACACTCCTACTAATTATAATGAATCATGCAGTTTCCCATATAATATAAAGAGATTATAGTGCAGGAGAATTAGCAAAATGTAGATGTGGGGTATACTTATCAAACTGATCACACATAGCTCAGTCTTCCACTGAGCCACCTGTGCTGAAGCAGGGATATCAGGGATATATGTTTCAATACAATTTATAATAATCTCAAATCACCGAAACATCGTACATGTAATCAGTAAAACTAATGCGCTTTTAGCGTTAGAATCCACCAACGCAAAAAATATAGATTCATGTTACCCAATTGTAGCTGTAACCTTTTGCATATGTTTCCTTTATAAACAAAATTATTAAAAAATGATTTAGATTACATTAAAGTCCTGGCCATATAACAAGAATAATTAATGTTTTATTCTTTTGCTGGTATTGTTTTGTATGTCTTTATTTATATAGCGCCATTAATGTACATAGCGCTTATGTTACGTATAATATCCTGGAGGCAAAGAAGGCTGAGACGCTGGTTCTTTCTTCCATGTAGTAACACAGGAGGGAGAGGGAGTAGGGGGTGATGCCTTTTATTGGAAAGCTTGTAACATATCAACTACTTGTTGGTCCAATAAAAAGTTACCACCCCCGCCCTACTCTCTCTCCCTCCTTTGCTACTATATCCTGAAATTCTGCATTTATTCTGTAAAAATTCATAGTTTTCCTAAAAATTTCATTGCATTTCAATCAAATGTATTCATATTTCTCTTTAAGCACCAGAGGTTCTTGGCAAAGCTCATTTACTGAGAACTTCAACCCAAATCATTAACATATAAAGCAATAACATTTCACGGGTAATTGCTTTGAATTCATTAGCACAATGAGTAATAGGAAATATATCCGGATATTTGCATAATAATAATAATAGCAGGAGAAAACACCTTACCAATATTCGATGTGGATCACCGTCTTCTTGCTTTGCTTCTCCATTTCTGCAGCTTTCTAATGATCCAGGAAGCTGTGCGGATTCTTTATGAAAGATCTAGGGGTGTGGTGGTGAAACCGGCTGGAGGAGAAATGTGCCAAGTCATTCACAAAGAAAAACACGCATACTATTGTGACTGTTTACAGTATGTACTGTATCAGTGCAGCCAGTGATTGTGTACTGTGTGTACACACACACACACACACACACACACACACACACACACACACACACACACACACACACACACACACACACACACACACACACACACACGTATATACTGCTTTTTCTAGGAACTGGACTAACACAGATATTTCTATTTCATTCATAAAACATAACAAAATGTGTTTTTTTGCAATAATGCTATCAAATTTACCACGTGGTCTATGAAAAAAAGGTACAGGGTTCGAGAAATTGTTTCGAAAAAAATGCTACTTGCCACCCCCTCTCCACTTTAAAACTGAGCGTGCACTCCCTCTCTCACCCCCTCATCTTCCTCGCTATCCCCCCTCCTGCTCTTCTTCCTCTCTCATCACCTCCCATCCTGATTGCCCTCCCCTTCTGCTCTCACCCCCCCTCTGCTCTTGCTCTCACCCCCCCCTCCTCCTGCTCTAACCCCCCCATCTGCTCTAACCCCCCCCTCCCCTCACTCTCACTTACCAGGCTTCTGTGGAGCAGCGCAGCGGAGGAGGAAGATGGTGGGCGGCCGGCGGCAGACGTGGAGGACTGAAGACCACGGGAGCGGAGCGGTACCGGAGGAAGACAGCTGGCGGCAGGAGAAGAGGACCGAGGACCACGTGTCAGCAGAGCAGGGCAGCAGAGGCGTTTTTAGGCCTGGTTCAGGGTGCCAGAGGCAGGTGTTGGAGGGCGGGCGTTCGGGAGGGCGGCAGTCTGCTGGGCGATGTGTGTTCATCCCCAGCAGACGTTTTCAGGAGTTGAGGAGGCGGGGAGGGGGCGGGGCTACAGACCTGAGGTTAGGGATCCAAGTTGCAGTCTTGAAATCATTCTCAAGAATGATTTCATTGGCTGCCGAGGTCCCAGTGACGCTGCTGCAGCTTCAAAAAACGCATTTTTTTGTTTATTGAAACTGTAGCCAGCGTCAACGCCGGGCTTCGGAGACAGGGCAGCTGCTACCCTGACAACCAGTATTCAATTTGAATACATTGTGTCCCACGGCAGCACGCCCTCCCTCCGAAGCCTGCACCCTGAACGAGGCCTTAACCCAGCGGGCGGTGGCAGCAACAGAAGAAGAGCATTGTCACCATGTGAGCAGCGCAGAAGGACGGACGGAGAGGAGCGCGCCCCAGCTTTTTACCCCTTTTTCAGGCCCAATTACTTTCTGATAAACGACCATTACACATGTATCATCTTAATTACGTACATATGATACGCTTGATGGTTTCCACGTAGATGAGTTTTTAGAAGTACATTTGGCCCTCATCATTGTGGTCACCGGCTTAAGCAAAAGGTTCCATCTGGCAGATTACGTAAGGTGTTTGCCACTCATTTTGGCGGAAGTACAACGCAAGCAATAACCCCCCACTTACATTGGCTAACTATTTTTGTGCTGCTTTAACTTAGAACTATTTCTTATGTTCGTACATTATCAAACTACTGTATTTGGTTAATATAGGTTTATTTATTTATGTTAATACAAGCTTGCAGATAAATGCAAAATATTTAGCAGCCCACCCGATTACCTTTAGTTATTCAGTTATTTTTGTATCACTATTACCCGTACTGTCTCTCTCACTCCCCCCACCCCCGCTCACTCAACCAACTTTCTCTCCCCCCGACCGACCCCCCTCTCTGACTTTCACTTACAAAGGGTTGCCAAGGTGTCCTGTATGGAACTGGACTTTCCTGTATTTGGACACTGTCCAGTAAAAAAAATAAGTGGTAATCTATGTGTATACGGGTATTACCTCTCTCCACAGTGACCTGACCGGCTTGGGGGCCCACGGGATTTCCCAGAGCAAGGACAGAGCAGGGCTATTGCTAGGGGGGCTGGCCAGCTTCCTCCGTCCTGATTGGCTGCTTTACCCAGCAGCAGCCAATCAGGAGGAGTCAGGAGCCTGGGGAGGGGGCCAAGGAGAGGAGGAAACAGCATGGAGCAGAGAGAGGGTTGTGTATCTCGAGCGCATTGCACCTTTCACCATTGTGTCCAGTATTTTTGTAGACGCCACCTGGTAACCCTACTAACTCGCTCTTCACCTCCCTGGACCCTACCTCTGGAGTTTGACCCAAAAGATTCTACCACATTATTCTATGTAAACTGACCCCGAAGGCCCCTAAATAGACGATCCAGGAGCTGACATCTAGGATCTAATCCCAAGGAATAAAGCACCTCAAATCTAGGGCTAGAACAAGTCAGGAAGCAGGAGAAAGGTATAGCTAAGCCATCTGTTTCTTCCCAGAGCCAAAGACCTCCGCAGTAATTAACACTTTTAAATTGCACTGCTGTGTGTTGAATGTGAACTTCTCGTTGAATAGATATTAGTGTAGCGATTGGTGAACTTTTGGATAATATACTTTTATGTTGCATATCTGTGCTTTTCTTTGCCACACCTCATATAATCTTTATTACGTGTAGTTATTTCCGAGTTAAAAATAGAACTCTTGGCCATAATAAACTATGACAAAAGAGACAGCAAATGGAAATATTACTGTATGCTCATTCACATGTCTTAGACAGGTCTGTAACCCCGCCTTTCACCATTATCACCCAGCACACAGCACACAGCACTTCCACTGCAGCAAGGGATTCTGGGAAATGATATGCAAATGAGCACACAGTGCCACCTTTGAGAGTCGGGGGAGGTGATGTACTTTTTTGTTTGCGCTCCTCCCCCTTCTCTCCTCTCCCCCCCTCTCCCTTCTCTCCTCTTGAGTTTGTTTTTTTAAAGGCTGCAAATATTTTCTCATAGTACGGAACTGCTTTATTTAAAAAAACACACTTAGGATATTGCTGGGTCTGCAGCTTTAAGGTGAAATACCCTCATCTATAATTTGTTAGTCATTTTAATTGACTAACCCCATGTCTCTTAGGCCGAGTCCATAGAAGGACAGGCCGCGCTGAGCCGTGCGGACGCTCCGCGCTGAGCCCCTGCATCCTCAATGAGGATGCCTTGAGAGGGGGCTCACGCGAGCATCCGCAGGCGTGCTGAAGAGTTGGAGGTTTCAGCCGAGCGCCAAGCTGTTTTTCAGCGCGCTGTCGGCTGAAAACCTCCAATCACAGCACAGCAGTGTCGACGTCACGGCGCCGTGACGTCGGCGCGTCGCGGGCGATTGGCCCAGCGACGTCACTGCCCCGCCTCCAACCACCTCCCCCCGGCTCCGATTGCGCCCGCTGGCTCGCCTGTATGGGCATGAAATCGCCCAGATTTCAGCAGGCGAGCCTCAGCGTCAGCGCGGCTCGGATCGCCTCACCCCTCTATGGCCCCAGCCTTAGCATGTCTAGCCACAGTGGAATATATAGTATCAGAGTATGTCAGAGGCCAACAGAGCTTGTCTAATATTACATTAATGTTCTGTTATACATCTAATAGGTTAGCATTCACCACAGGGACACAGTGATTTACAATGGATGCAGTTAAGACATGAACATGGTAAATTGGATTTTTGGTGGGACAAAACCGCCTGTGTACCACCCATTCCTATCCTAATTAATTGATCCCTTTAATTTCTACCCTTAGTATAAGGAAATAGGGGAGGCACATGGAGAATATTACATAATAATGGGTCACTATCCAAGATTTTCCAATGTTTCCAGATATATTAAAAACTATCTTGAAGCTGCATTGTACGTATTGTGTTTTTAAGGGGGGTGTGGGGAGGTGAAGGCCGCTCACTCACCCGTCCGGAAGGTCCCACGTGGATCTGAGGCGGGAGGCAGCGTGTTGTGGCCGCTCCCCCGCTGTGTCCCGGGCACTCGCTCCCCCGCTGACTGTAGCGGCGCCGGGGGGGGGGGGGGAAGGGGGGCTGAAAGCGCGGGAAACAGGGAGACACGGGGAGAGGAGGAGGTGCGCGCGGGTGTGGAGGCTGATGTTCGGGGAGGAAGAGGCGGAGGCTCCGGGACCGGCGGGTATGTGAGCCCCACCCCCCGGGTTATACATGCTGCTAATGTACACCCCCCCTACTGTGTGTATGTGTGTCCCTGTGTGTGTGTGTGTCCCTGTGTGTGTGTGTTTGTGTCCCTGTGTGTCCTTTGGCCCGTCACTCCGCCTCAGGCCAATGAGAGGTGTGCGGGGGCGGGCCAAGGGACCAATCAGATTTCCCCTAGGGACACCGGACATCCAGGCAGACAGGCAGGCAGGCAGGCAGGCAGGCAGGCAGGCATACAGTGCTTTCACTAATATAGTATAAGATATTCTGTTTGATTCCTTTCTAAGAATTTTTGAGCCGTCTGTGAGAGGCGAGAGGTGAGAGGCTGCTCTTCTGCTTCAGCAGTGGAGAATCCGCTTGTCTGCCTCTGCTTTGTTGCTTCTCAGCTTTTATATTCCCTAAAGTTCTGGTGAGTTCCTAAAATTTCCATGTGCATGGTGCGGAGGGGAGCATATTATGTGTAAAACGGAAGTTCTGGGTCAGTGCTGCCGCTTCTTGCATTAATGGGGCTGCTGAAATCACGAGTGGGCTATCCATTTGCTGGAGATTTGACAGCCCAACACTGCTTTATGTGCAAATACGGTAATCACACCGATCTACATTTGTGGAACAAACAAGAATACTTACTTACTGTAAGAGATTGGCTAGTACGGAGGTCCCCAGTGCGCATGCAAATTAATAAAAAGAGGACGGGCCTAGTGCGCGGGAGAGAAGAGAGGGAATTTTTAAAAAAAAAAAATTTAAAAAAACCTCCGTTCGCCAAAACGCAGTAGAAGAGCGGCCTAGTGCGGGATTGAAAGTCGCAGTACATTAGGACCCGTTCTGCGCACGCGCGGGAATAGAAAGTCGCGCATGCGCAGTAGATTAGGCTTGTTCTGCGCATGCGCGGGAATAGAAAGTCTCGCATGCGCAGTAGGTTAGGTCCTGTCTGCGCATGCGCCGGAATAGAAAGTCGCGCATGCGCGGGAATAGAAAGTCGCGCATGCGCGGGAATAGAAAGTCGCGCATGCGCAGTAGAATAGGCCCGTTCTGCACGTGCGCGGGAATAGAAAGTCGCGCATGCGCAGCAGATTAGGTCCGTTCTGCGCGAGCGCGGGAATAGAAAGTCGCGCATGTGCAGCAGATTAGGTCCGTTCTGCGTAGGGTGACCAGATTTTGAAAATGAAAAACCGGGACACAAAAAAAATTATTAATACAACAAAAAACATTACTAAAAAAGATTATAATGATACTTATCTAATAGTGTCACCATTGATGCTGTATTATTCATTCTCTCTCTACCTTCTCCATCACTGCCGCGAACAGAAATCATGCGGCCTCCCTCCCCCCCCCAAAGGGAGGGAGAGAGGTGACAGGGAGGGAGGGAAAGAGGTGACAGGGAGGGAGGGAGAGAGGTGACAGGGAGGGAGAGGTGACAGGGAGGGAGAGGTGACAGGGAAGGAGAGGTGACAGGGAAGGAGAGGTGACAGGGAGGGAGGGAAGGAGAGGTGACAGGGAGGGAGGGAGAGGTGACAGGGAGGGAGGGAGGGAGAGGTGACAGGGAGGGAGGGAGGGAGAGGTGACAGGGAGGGAGAGGTGACAGGGAGGGAGGGAGGTGACAGGGAGGGAGGGAGGTGACAGGGAGGGAGGTGACAGGGAGGGAGGGAGGTGACAGGGAGGGAGGTGACAGGGAGGGAGGTGACAGGGAGGGAGGTGACAGGGAGGGAGGGAGGGAAAGAGAGAGGTGACAGGGAAGGAGGGAGGGAGAGGTGACAGGGAGGGAGGGAGAGAGGTGACAGGGAGGGAGGGAGAGAGGTGACAGGGAGGGAGGGAGGGAGAGGTGACAGGGAGGGAGGGAGGTGACAGGGAGGGAGAGAGGTGACAGAGAGATAGGGAAAGAGGTGACAGGGAGGGAGAGAGGTGACAGGGAGGGAGGTGACAGGGAGGGAGGGAGAGAGGTGACAGGGAGGGAGGGAGAGAGGCGACAGGGAGAGAGGTGACAGGTAGGGAGGGAGAGGTGGCAGGGAGGGAGAGGGGTGAAAGGGAGAGAGGTGACAGGGTGGGAGGTGACAGGAAGGGAGGGAGGTGACAGGGAGGGAGGGAGGTGACAGGGAGGGAGGGAGGTGACAGGGAGGGAGGGAGGTGACAGGGAGGGAAGGAGGTAGGTGACAGGGAGGGAGGTGACAGGGAGGGAGGGAGGTGACAGGGAGGGAGGGAGGGAGGTGACAGGGAGGGAGGGAGGGAGGTGACAGGGAGGGAGGGAGGGAGGTGACAGGGAGGGAGGTGACAGGGGGGGAGGTGAGGTGACCGGGAGGGGACAGGGAGGGAGGGAGGTGACAGGGAGGGAGGGAGGGAGGTGACAGGGAGGGAGGGAGGGAGGTGACAGGGAGGGAGGGAGGGAGGTGACAGGGAGGGAGGTGACAGGGAGGGAGGGAGGGAGGTGACAGGGAGGGAGGGAGGTGACAGGGAGGGAGGGAGGTGACAGGGAGGGAGGGAGGGAGGTGACAGGGAGGGAGGGAGGGAGGTGACAGGGAGGGAGAGAGAGGTGACAGGTATGGAGAGGATGACAGGGAGGGGGAGAGACACACACACACACACACACAGAGACACACACACAGAGAGACACACACAGAGACACACACCCAGACACAGACACACACACAGACAGAGACACACACCCAGAAAATTATATAAATAATTTATTGACATTAATTAAAATTAAATAAAAAATGAAGACATTAATTGGACATTCCTCATTGTCATTCCTGACCTGACCTTGGGGCTTGTAAATATAATATAAAAATGTGCTAAATAAATAGCAGGGGAAAGCAGAAATATGGTTGTGCATTAGTATAAATATATATGTTGCTACTTACACTTACAGTACTTATTGTACAGACTGTGTCACACGTGCAGCAGCAGCAGCTCTGCCTCTGAGCAGCTCCAGACTGTCTGACACGTGTTCCCCTGTGCTCCTCGTGGCAGTCACTGTCACAGGTCAGTGACATCACTGCCATCCCATGGATCACTGCGGCCCCTCCCACCCGGCATCTGTCCAATCCCCTGCGGTCTTGCTGAGCTGCTCCCATCCTCCTCAAATGGCCACCAATCTCCTGCACCGTTACTCCCTGGTCGTGTGGTGTGGTGTGCTCTGCTCATACTCTGCCCCCGCCCCTCGGCATTCTCACCCAATCCCGTGCAGCCTAGCATTCTACTATGAAGGAGTATGCCGGGGCGGGGCTTTGTAGAACGCCGGCCGGCACGCAGGGGATTGGTTGAAGGATGTCTAAAGCCCAACCCCCCGGCAGCATTCTATTCTACAAGTGAAAAAACTCACCAGCTGAGTCCCGCATCCTCCTCGCGCAGCTCCGCCGCCGCAGACTAGCGCACCGCCGCCCGCCCCACATCACATCTATGTACCGGGACAAAGGCCACAACCCGGGACATTTCCGGGACAGGCAGGCAACCGGGACAGTAATGAAAAAACCGGGACTGTCCCGGCAAAATCGGTACAAGTGGTCACCCTAGTTCTGCGCGAGCGCGGGAATAGAACGTCGCGCATGCGCAGTAGAATAGGCCCGTTCTGCGCGTGCGCGGGAATAGAAAGTTGCGCATGCGCAGTAGATTAGGCCCGTTCTGCGCGTGCGCGGGAATAGAATGTTGCGCATGCGTAGTAGATGAGGCCCGTTCTGCGCGTGCGTGGGAATAGAAAGTCGCGCATGTGCAGTAGATTAGGCCCGTTCTGCGCATGCGCGGAAATAGAAAGTCGCGCATGCGCAGTAGATTAGGCTTGTTCTGAGCATGTGCGGGAATAGAAAGTCGCGCATGCGCAGTAGATTAGTCCCGTTATGCGCATGCGAGGGAATAGAAAGTCGCTCATGCGCAGTAGATTAGGCCCGATCTGCGCATGCGTGGGAATAGAAAGTTGCGTATGCGCAGTACTACTACTACGCCTGTTGAGTCATGGATGGAACCTAGTGCGCACGCGCAGGAATAAAATTATTGCATGTGCAGTAGAGGACGGAGCCTTGTGATTCGGGGGCAGACGGACTACATGCCTGGCAAATCGGAAACTGCTCATATCGCGATGATTTGTTCTAATTCTTGGTTATCGGAAAACGTGGTTGCTGCTTAAAGTACAACAACACTGCAATCATTTAGAGCAGTGTGATTCCGGCTCCAGTTAAAAGATTAATTGATGCGCTGACTACACTGGCTCTGGCAGTTTTGCTGATTTCGGTCTGTGGCTATCTGATGATTATAGCCATAAATAATTCTGCCACAATTACTGCAGTGTGATTCCGGCTCCAGTTAAAAGACTGATGGATGCGATGCTGTGAGTACACTGGTATATGCACCGGAGAGTGACCGGCTGTTTTATTGATTTCAATCTATGGCGATCTAAATACTTGACTGCTGATTATAACCGTAAATAACTTTGCTGCCATTCAGGGCAAGTGGGAATATGGCCTTTGGTCAACAGAAATAGTAATGCTGTGCGCTGATTACTCTGATATATCCCCTGCATTTGCATTGAACTGCTTTATACGTTTGAAATAACTTTGTGGTATTTAATCACGCTGTCATTATTGGGGACACTGTCCTTAATGTATTTGAAGCGGTGATACCTTTAAGCACTGCCCAAATATTAGGACTCCCCTATGCTACTAGCTGATATACCTGGCATTTTCCCGCTCCCCCCTTCCTCTCTCTCCCCATTCCCCTCTCTCTTTGTCCTCCGTTCATGACGATCCGGGCCCCCCCCACCCCTTCACCGCTCCGATTCCCCCCCCCGTTACCGTCCCCCCACAGTCCAATGGAGCACCACTCAGTACATATATAAAATACCCCAAACATACATATCTAAAATACCCCGCCCCCCCCAATACATCTCTAAAATACCCCAAACACCCCCCGACATATATAAAATACCCCAACCCCCCCCCCCCAACACATATATAAAGTATCCCAACTCCCCAATACATATATAAAATACCCCAACCCCCCCAATCCATATATAAAATGCCCCAAGACATATATAAAATACACCCCCAATACACAGAAAAATCCGACTTACCTTGGGGATGATCACAGGTCAGGCTGGTGGCTGCAGGGGGTGGGGGTGGTGTGCTGGTGCCTGCAGGGGGGGGGTGCCGGTGGCCACAGGGGGAGGGCGATGCTCTGGTGGGGGGGGGGGGTGCCGGTGCTCCAATGCAACAGGTTGGGGGGGGCGGTGGCCGGGGGAGGGTGGCGGTGCTCCGATGCTGTTGGGGGTGGCGGTGCTGGGCTGGTGGCTGCAGGGGTGTATGGGTGCTCTGATGCTGGTGGGGTGGCTGTGCTCCGATGCTGCGGGGGGGTGGCGGAACAGGCCGGTGGCTGCCGTGGGTGGGTGGCGGTGCTCCGATGCTGCAGGGGGGGGGGGTTGGGACGGACCGGTGGCTTGGGGGGAAAGGTTTGCGGTGGACTGATGCTGCGAGGGGGGGGGGGGCTGGCGGTGCTGGGCCGGTGGCTGTGGGGGGTGGGTGGTGCTCCGATGCTGCGGGGGGTGGGGGGTGGCGGTGCTGGGCCGGTGGCTGCGGTGCTCCGATGCTCAGCAGTTGCTGCAGGCACCTTTCTCACCATGCTGCTCCCGTGCCTCCCTCTCACACCGGGCAGCATTTTTTTTTTTTGTGTTTTCTTTTTACATTAACTGCCAATGACAACGAGAGGTGGGGCCGGCCGGCGGCCAATGAGCGCGCACAAACCCACAGGCCAATCACAGGGGGCACAAACATACAAACATTTTTTCACATACATACATATATATACGTAACATATACATATATATATATTCATGAATTACAGAGAAGTAAATGGCTACATTTAAGCTAAAGTGATCAGACCATGTTGATACATACACTCATTGAGTGGTGTGCATCTGTAACACATTTGCTGGTCATTTTGCAATTTATATCGCTGCTACATTTCTGGAGAATTCCCCCTTATGGTATCTGTATCTGTGAAATATTTTAAGCCAATCCCAAGGCTTCGTTTTCTGACTTTGCTATTCACTCTATATTTATAATTTAATCAATATACTGCTGCTAAGTATGAGTATACATATACTTTTCTAAAAGCTAACATTGAACCAGCACTCTAAGATTGAGGTTACCATATACATACTGCCTATGTGGTACCTAGCACCCAGCTAGCTGTTTTATTCTTTTTCTATATGAGTTTGTCCGGTCCTCACCACCGGGGTTTTAATATTCACACACTGTAAATAATGTGCACATTATGAGTCAAGTATATATGTTAATCAAATTTCATTTTTTTTTTTTATTACCCCCCCCCCCCCCCCCTTAGAGGTAGTTATCATGACCGGTCCCTCTTATTGGTCCTAATATAGCCCATGGTAGATATTTACCTTCTGAATAAGACACCAATACCAGGTTTGTTTAAGACTTTAATAGGTGGAGTGCAGCATTTGGGGACCTTTTTTCTGATCTCTGCTCAGACTCTGCAGTTGGAAAATAGCAATGTGATGGTAGTCTGGGACATTTGACTCCGCTGGTGTTTTACCGCGGTCTCGCCGCAGGGACACCGCCATTTATCAGCGCAGCGCAGCACCACCTAATGGCTGGAGGAGAAATTGGCAGACCCTGCTTGTCTCTCTGCATCCGAGCAAAACCGGGAGATAGAAGAAGACAGGTTGGGTGACCTGATGTCCCAGTTTAGCCTGGACAGTCACAGTTTTTAGGGCTCTGTCCTGGTTTTCTGACCAACTGCGCATACGCGACCGGCAAGCTCCGATCGCGCATGAGTAACCAGTAAACGACTTCGCATGCGTGACATTTTGTCCCAGTTTTTGCCGGGACAAATATGGTTACCCTAGCCAGGAGGCATGGAGGTGGGGAGGGAGATGTGAGAGGGAGTGGGAGAGGTCTGAGAGGGAGTGCGGGGGGAGTGAGAGGGAGTGCGGGGGGAGTGAGAGGGAGTGCGGGGGGAGTGAGTTAGATGTGAGAAGGATTCTCTCTGCCCTCCCCGGTCTATCTCTGCCCTCCCCGGTCTGTCTCTGCCCTCCCCGGTCTGTCTCTGCCCTGGACAAAAGAAACAGTATAATGACAATCAAGTAGCAATATGTAAATAATTTACAAAAGCCAAATAAATAATTTATTTCAATCAAATATTGTTTTTTCATTTTTCATTATAAAAGGGCGATGTGGTCTCTCCCCCCCCCCCCGGCTCTCTCTCCCCCCCCCCCCCCCCCCGGCTCTCCGTTTGCTTCCGGAAAAGTAAGTACAGTATATTGGAAAACTAAGTCATAGATTGCCTGCATCCATCTTTTCTGTATTCTAGTCCCCATACGATTTGCACCCAGGCAAGATATAAAAAAAAACACACACACACACACACCTTAGGGCATAGTGCTTCTTAAATGTTAACCCTTCGAGTACTGCATGTATGTCACACACCCCATGCTGTGGGCTGCTGCAATGGTGGAAGAAATACATAGGACAGTATAATATCGGTAGTGTGGGACCTGTTGAAATGGGGGTTAATGACAACTGGCTGTAGGCTTAAAATATTTTGGCCAAAGTATTGAACTAAATGACCCATAATAACGAAGAAAGAATATAGCTAAAATACATAGTAATTTACCAAATAGTTTGTCATACTCTCTTGTATATTGTAAACCAGAGGTTCTTATATTGTAGTTGTACTCGCTGAAATGCATCACAATTTGCTTCAGGTATCTTTCACTCCATGGCTTTTCTATCACTGTTGATAGTGTGTGTGTGTGTGTGTGTGTGTGAGTGTGTGTGAGAGTGTGTGTGAGAGTGTGTGTGAGAGTGTGTGTGAGAGTGTGTGTGAGTGAGTGAGTGAGTGTGTGTGTGTGTGAGTGTGAGAGTGTGCGTGTGAGAGTGTGTCTGTGAGTGTGTGTGTGAGAGTGTGTGTGTGTGTGTGAGAGTGTGAGTGTGTGTGTGAGAGTGTGTGAGAGTGTGTGAGAGTGTGTGAGAGTGTGTGAGAGTGTGTGAGTGTGTGTGTGTGTGTGTGTGAGTGTGTGTGAGAGTGTGTGTGAGAGTGTGTGTGTGAGAGTGTGTGTGAGAGTGTGTGTGAGAGTGTGTGTGTCTTACACCTTCTATACGATACACTTTTAGTACCAGCTGGAGGTTACATACCTTTCTATACCGTTAGAAGAGACTGATGCATTCAGGCAACTTAAGTGTTACAACAACAATAACTGATTGCATAACATATTCCCCTTAGTACTTTAAACATGATGTTACCATAACCACATAGTGCGTTGGGAAATAATCCAGGAACACTCAACACCATCAAACCCTACAGGAGCATGGGAATAATTCCAGTATCTCTACTTTACATGGGGACTCCTTACACACGGGCATCTGTCAGAAAGATCAAGACTTGAGAACGGGTAGATGGATTTAAATGTTTGGAAGTCTGTCATGTAAACAATTGAGGTGTCCTGCAAATGAGAAACTGTCTACAGCCAGGGCCACCGACACATTTCCTGGGGCCCAGGACTAGAGCCACCTGTGCTGAAGCAGGGATATCCTCAAAGCCCGACCTGTTGGTGGCCCTTGAGGACTGGAGTTGCCCACCCCTGGTCTAGCAACACTTTGCTTTACTGACCTCTCCAGCCTTAAGATACAACAATAGACAAAAGATGCTCCACTGCTACATCCAATAGGACAACTTGTTCATTACTATCTATCGGTTTGTTCTTCTCGTGTGTATGGGTCATTTGGTTCAATTGTTTGGCCAAAACATTTCAAGCATGCGACCACGTCAAGGTAGACCCTCACAGCAGGTCCTACGCTACCAATGTTATACAGTAGGGCGTTCCGCGTCTCGGCGTTCCGCTAATACCGGGGTTTTTTATAAATAAATGTTTCCTGACTCCACCCATGTATTCGCCATGCAGCCCAACCTCTCCACAGCGCACGCTCATGCTCGCGCCCCCTCCCCCTTTCCTCGGTTTCCGACCCAATCCCTTCTCGGCTCGCCTCCGTTTGCTTCCGGAATGCTGCATTCTGGGACGGAGTAGGAGGGAGGGGAGGTCGCAGGTGAACATCGCCTTTTTTTTGGGGTGCAGAGCGCACAGCTGCTATGTTCCGCATTTTGACGATTTTCGGGGGGGGGGGGGGGGTCCGGGAACCTAACTCGCCGTATTAGTGGGGCCCTACTGTTTTGTCCTGTGTATTTCTTCCCCTGTATAGAGAGAAGGTGTTCAATTAGCCTAATATATTTAGGGATTCAGGTTTTAACCGAAACACAGCACAGGCTGGCACCTTTCATGTCCGGTTAAAACCAGTAAAAAGAGAAATGACGCATAATTTCCCATTGTGTTCCATCTCATGTAAGAGCCACAGTTAGGAGACAAAGGCAACACAAAGGTAAGTATAGTAACTAAACACCCCCCCCCGCCCCCCATCAAATTCAAATGTAAGTAAAATGCTTTTCATTGTTAAAGCAACAATACAGGTTTCATTTATTGTTTTTATGTTACAGGATTGAAGCAGGGGGTCTGCAGAGCTGAACTGTGTTAATTTCAGCTCCGGGGACCCCCTGCTTCCAGAGATACTTACCTCGGTAGGGGGTCCCTGTATCTATGCAGCCAGGGAACTGTGCGCCTAACGAAATGGCGGCGTTTACATCTCTCGCCGGCCAATAGGAAGCCGTGATGTCATCCCTTGCGGCTTCCTATTGGCCCGCGTGGCCAGGACCTTTAATAAACTCCACAGAGATACCGGCGCCCCCTACGGCGGTAAGTATCTCTGGGAGCAGGGGGGTTCCACGGAGCTTCAATTAATGGGGTTCAGCTCCGGAGACCCCCTGCTTCAAAACTGCAATAAAAAAAAAAATGAATAATAAAAAAAAAACAATAAACGAAACCTGCATTTTGTATAAACCTGGCTTTAACATGAAAATATATATAAAAAATAAACACTGATTTTACAAAAAAATAAATCATTACTAAATATATTTAGCTGATCTGGCTGTTATTGTGTTATAGAAAAGCTTTATTTCAATATATTTCCTTAGAAACATTCTAATACGTTGCTCTCTATCACAGTCGGGTCGGTATTCGTCGCTGGGGCCCTTGGGCCCAGTTACTTTCTTTGAAACGCGTAAACATTCTGTGGTGTAATAACCCACCCAAGAGGAGAGTCCGATTACAGGATGTAGGGCAGTTATCCATTCAACTACGATAGTAACGATCGGGGCACTGTCGCATGGAAACTCACGTTGAAGTGAATGGCTAGGTCCTGATCGGCACTATTGCACTTCAACGAATAAACGCCCTACGTCAGGAGTGGCCAACCCCAATCCGCGAGGGTCACAAACAAGTCAGGTTTTTAAGGATATCCCTACTTCAGCCACTGATTGAGCCACCTGTGCTGAAGCAGGGATATCCTTAAACCCTGACCTGTTTGGTGGCCCTTGAGGACTGGAGTTGGCCACTCCTGCTGTACATCCTGTAATCAGATCCCGTTTAAGACACCCCTGCCAACCAACTCCAGGCCAGTACGGTGATCCAGGCCGCTTTTTCCTCAGATCTCACTCTGAATACGCCAATCTCTAGCTCACATTCAAGTGGAGATACACAAAACCAGCACAGGTTCCTCGTTATCCCAGTTTTGACCTGGAGTTAGAAGATGGGTACTGTACGCCCTTAACCCATTGGTGGGCAATAGGTGGCCCCCTCAATGTCTTCACCTGCGGCCCCCAACCGCTGGTCACCCCTGCAGCCCACTCTCCCTAGTGCAGAAGGAGTAGAGAGATTACTGTGGATCATAAAGTAGCTTCTCCCCCAGCTGCCTAATTACTAGTTACCAGTGTCAGGAGAGCAGTGGGACAGTATCAATTAGCACGCGGGCATTAAGACGCTGACTGGAGGGGGCGGCAGAAGCTCCTACCCCTTCTGCCTGTGATATATATATATATATATATCTGCCCCTTTTGAGGGTTCAGGGGCCACGCATTCAGCCCTCGAGGTATATCATGTTGCCTACCACTGCCTTAACCCATTGTCAGTTATTCTGAGGAAAGGTCAGATGCCAGTCAGCAGATGTCCAGTGAAGCCCTTCAGTGCCGGAGGCCCAACGCATTGCAAAGTCATTGAGATCCACCAGCGGTGTTACATCAATCATAGCATCATACGGATGGGTTGCTTTGACCCCTCTGTGCTGCAAACAGGCGGTATATAAAAGAGGGAACTTTCATCAGGGAGCCGTCCTCTGTCCGGGGTATAATCGTTCCTTTTTAGATCTAAAGAGAAGCGCGAAAATGAAATGAATTAGCTACAGACTGTTCGTTCCCTATGGAACCCGTTAATGTTACCATGGGCCTTCCCTGCAGAGCCAACGCAGGAGAATTCATTTATTTTAAACTCCAGGCTTTGTACCATGCGTTAGGACTTATCACAGGGACCTCTGCCAATTACACACAGCGGGATTGATAGCGTTGGAATGTTTGCTTTGGGATCCATTTGATTACCTTGCACACCCTTCCGTCAGCAAAGTGATAAAACATTAAATCAAGGTCATAAAGACGCACTCGGAGATCGCCAAAGTCGCCACTTCGTGTTGTAACTCGCCGCTCTCTCAGATCCTATGTATATATTATGTGGTGCAGCTGCACAGAGATGGTAATACATATTCACAAACGTTGCGTGACCAGAGCGTCATGTTACATCTCTATTGAATGCACTCAGTGCACGTCTTATACTCTAGACTTGGTAAGGCAAGGATCCAAATATCCTAGGGTCAATATATTTCAATTTATATATCTTTCCAAAGGTTAACCCAACCGAGTAGCAGGGGTGGATGCCACTAAAGCAAAATAATAAATCTTTAATATATAGTATAAATTAATATAACGGCGCACGCGTGTGTGTGTATATATATATACACATATATACACACATACTGTATGCTCATTTGCATGTCTTAGACAGGTCTGCAACCCTGTCTTTCACCATTATCACCCAGCACTTCCACTGCAGCAAGGGATTCTGGGAAATGACATGCAAATGAGCACACAGTGCCACCTTTTGCTTCAAAACCATTAACATGGTTCTCCAAAGCATCACTATTTGTTCCTCGGTTAAGATGTTGCACTAACATTATATCCTGTACAGTATGTTTTCCCTGGTTACAGGGAAGTGTAGCCCGGACCTTGAACATTTGGTACCTAGTTCTCTTACCTGGAAGTTTCAGATTCCTGCAACAAGTATTGCATTGGTGTTTGG